>NW_025048028.1:300000-555000 GCF_018831695.1 Puntigrus tetrazona | reverse complement strand
ATCCGACTAGGATGATTTAAAAACATTAGCGGCAATGCTCGCGAACACTTGGTCCGAGCTGGACGTCCGGGATGACCAGCAGAAATGAGTCTCGACGCAAACCTGGGAAAGGCAACGCTGGAGACGGCTGGGAAAGGGTTTGATGGACAGACTCAGCTGGGAGACGCAGGGGTGGGAGGAGGTGTCAGAGACAATTAGAGACTGGGCCGCCCGAGGCCAGCGGACATCGCGAGCAGAGCACCGAATCTGTAGAGGACTGGATTATCATCGATTTCACACCAAAGGTCTCGCTTCGTCAGAGGACGCGTTCATTAAATCGGCCGAAACCGTTTAGGCGGATTCGACTGGAATGGATCCAGTGCGATTTTAGATAGTAGCGAATAAACAGTACGATATGATTTACATATTTGTTCACGTTGCGTGCATTTCAGACACTTCAGCACACGCAGTCGCGGTTAATAAATCAAAGCATGCAAAAACTGTTGTGTGGCAAAGTCAGTTAAATTATTAAACAGAATTTAGAAACTTTGCGTGTAGGTTGTAATTTATTTGGACTGTTTTGTTGTTTAGCATTGCATTGAACTTTTGTTTTTTTGAACTTTTGTTTGAACTTTATGTTTCCAAAATTGGTGAAACAAAAATCCACACGTGTGTACACGTGTGTTAAAGGATTTCTAACACGACCAATAGAAATAGTCATTTTCTATCGATTGTACTTTTTCAGGTCTACACCAACCCTCGTTTATATGAAGGCTTTCAGTCCTTCAATCGAATTATAAACTAATTATTTTGGTGCATGTAAACGGCTATTTTGTTTCATTTATTTGAACTAACAATCACTATTATTTTATTAAAAAAAAAAAAAAAAAAAAAAAAATTATATATATATATATATATATATATATATATATATATAAACAAGATATATCAGACATTTAAAGTAAAAACAATTGTTCACAACAATATTTATATATATTTGAAGGCCTCGTCATTTCATGGGTTTCCACAATCGGTTATTTAAGGTATTCTTCATAAAATGACCAATTAGTTACGCACTTATTTATCTGACTTCTTTCAGGTCTAGATACCACTTTTAAAAATTAGGATACATCATATATATAGTCAGATTTTCCAAAGCACTGATAACTGGTTCTTCCAAGCATTCCTTTGCATCACTGGGCCTCGGCCTGCAGCTCGAGAACCGCCGATGTCCTGGGAATTGACCGAGTCATGAAAAAGTCGGAGACCATATCAATATGTTTTCAAAGATTATAGACATTTTCATTTGAATCACTGACAAAATGACACCACAAACGCATCGAAAAAAAGAGTTTGAAATTCACATTGACTTTAAAAATGTATTATTGTAATTGCATAACAGCATTTACTTTACAGAAAGCAGGCCTAGCAGCATTTGAGCACAGATGCCACCAAGTTAGATTTTCTTATCTATTGACATTTAGACATTGCGACTCGAGGGTCCAAATGCTCCCCCATTCAGAGAGGTAAACGAGGACGGATATTACAACACTGCGAGGATAATAAACCACAAGAACCCTTTGAATCATTCGAGCTTTGATTATAGCTGCAGGATAGAGAAGGATGTCCAAGAGAGGAGCGTTTGCTCCAGAACTCTAATGCACCGCTCAATCACGCTGAGCTCCGGTGAGGAGACTTGGCCGCGGTCCCTCCGAATGGCTTTAACATGCCCCGAAAGTTGGCTAATGGAGGTTTAGGTTTATAAATCTCACACGGAAGAGTTAGTTTCGATCGACACCGGAGTCCTCGCTCTGAAGCGAACAGGATGTATCGAAAAGCACGGAGACAACAGACATGGCAACACGAAAAAGGGGCTTTTATTTCTGAACTGATTTTATAAGCAGTCCAACACACATGTTCCTAGCTGTTCCGAAAAAACAAAAACAAAAGAAAATAATTTTAATAACAATTATCATTCATTGAATAATATTATCAATAATTATTATCATCATCATCATCATCATCATCATCATAACCCCAGACAGTAGTATTTGCGTTTGTTTGTGGCACATGAAAAAGAGTTTCGCTTGACTGTAAACCCGGATACTCGACAGCTCCGTGCCCTAGATAAACCAACGCACAGAGGGACTAGCTCCCCGACCAGACAATAAATATGAAAGAGAGCAAGAGAGACCTGTATTAAACAAACAAAAAATAATAATCTGTAACTCGTAGGTACAATATCTAAACTTTTATGTGCAAGATCTGAGCTGATTCTTCACCACAAATAGTTGAACTCACGTCGAACCCGATCCCTTCCCGAGTCAAATTTTTTTTGTGTGTCTACGTCGTAAAGTCTTTTAAATAAACCTAAGCTCATTTGTTTTCATTTCATATACACATATATACTTAGATTTTTGTTAGTTTGTTTTTCTTTTTTTTTTTTTTTTTTTCTCCTTCCTATCGATCGCCCTCTTGCGTTTTCGAAACCTGCGTTCGCCCACACACGAAATTCACCGCTACGGAACAGACACACAAGCGATTGAATGAAGCAAACACTGACGAAGTGACGGAAACGCTACCGTTAAAATAAAATATAAAACCCCTGAATAAAACATGGATATTTAGGACTGGCGGAGGTGCCACCCTTTCTTTTTTGAGAAACGGGCTAGCGGTTTCAAAACACGGTACCGGCAGTCGCCGGTCAGTAGCTTCGAGGCGTATCGTCAATGACGTTGAATCGTTTGCCCCGCGGCCCACTTTTTACACGTCACCTGAATTTGGTCACATTTTTTGTACCCTTTCTCAAACTCGCCGCTGCTCGCCCGTTAAAACGTACCAATTTTAGTCTCAGAAACAGCCGGCGAGCGTCGCGGAAGCTTTTCATTGGTTCAAGGACATTCTCCTACAGTCGTTTGGCACATTTATTTCGTCAGCTCATGAAGCGTGGTGGAAAAAGTGCAGTGATATATATATATATATATATATATTATTTATATATATATTTCAAAACAAGCCATTTTGGTTTCAAAATAAAACCCTTGAAGGGCGCTAAAACATCCTCAGGATGGCACCTCCCCGACACTTAAAGGCTACAAAAACTCCCATAAACCCTGCGATTTCTGCAGAGCGCCGCATGCAAATCACTCCGAAATGCACTGAAGGGAGACGCAGAAAGAAAATTACTGCATGGAGAAGAAAAAAAAAAAAACCTGAATATACATGAAAACACTTTTTTAAAATCACCTCATGCCTGTTAAGCTGTGCTTGTTTTTCCATTCCGAAAACAAACAAAACAAAACAAAAAAAAAGACCAAAAGAAATGCACATAACATACTCCAAAAAATATGTCATCTATAGAAATCTGCATTTGCGTCACATTCAAACAATATAAAAATTTAAACTATATTTAAATCAAGCCTTATAACAAACGGTTTTAAGTTGTCTCTCCTTCCGCGATCCAAGCAGCCCACCTTTGCGAACACCGGCGAGCGCGAGCGTCCTGCTATCGTCGTACTGAATAACGCTCTGCCTGCCGTGAACGGATAATGGCGAAACGCGCGAGAGACAGACAGAAGACCCCCTCTAACCTCATTATGAGATAAGCCATCCGACTCTCACACCGACGGTCCTAAAAGAGGCGCGTACGCACAGTTCTCAGCCTGAGGTTTGCACACGCCCGCCGATTGATTGACAGATGTGAACCCCGCCCACCCCGCCAGCCCCCAAGCTGAGACATAGGGACAAACACAGACAGGCAGAGACAGAGATTCGCCATATATGCAAACATTGTCAAGAAGATTATACTGTAGATGCACAGAGAAAGGATTCATATATACAGTCGGATAAAAGACTCCAGGGATGCTGCTGCTGCTTTTTTTTTTTTTCTCCAAGTGGTCCCTCTAACCGAGACATCATGCATCGTCAACCGTCCATTGGCGTCCTCGTACGCGACTGGAGGTCTGCAGTTCAGTTTTTATTCTGTGCGTTCAATTTCCAACACTGTTCTCGGGGGGGGGAGGAATTAACAGGGAGACGACGCGGCCTGGACTCGAGGAGTTCTCAGGTGTCTCTAGTCGAACGTTTATTTTCATTGGCACTTTTTGCACTTCTGCGGGTTCAGGGGGAGGGGGTTGGGTTCGTGTCTTAGCAAACGTCCAGCCACGTTCCTACCCATTGTGTCAAGCAGCGTAAAATCACTCCACCCACAAACAAAAAAAAAAAAAAAAAAAGAAACAAAAAATACATTCAAGGTGAAAGAAAGCAATTCTTCCTGGTGAAAATATCGGGGAATTTCCTTTAAAGCGACAACACCTACTTTTTGCATCGGGTACACGCACAACTACACGCACTTAACGCACGTGAGCAACCCAACCAAGTCAGGAGTTTACAAGGGCTGAGCACCAAAAAAAAAAAAAAAAAAAAAGAAAGAAAAAAATCGCTCCCTAATTTTTACACTGTCCTGTGAGAGCTCAGCTTGGATGGCGCGTAACGCTCGCCGCTGCAGTCCGTTCAATCCATCTGCGAGTGTTTAGGAAGTGTCGATGAATTCTGTACTTTACAAGTACGGGACGAAGGTCGGGTGCCACAACAGTCCACGAATCCGAGTCCGTTCAGCATAAAAAGACATGCATGCCATGCGCCCACAATGTTGACATAAAGTGGTGCAAAGCATATGCTTCAAGAATGGCACAGTCGTTGAGGTGGCCTTGGCGTTCCCACATAGGACACGAAAGACAATGGGAATGATATCGTTTAAGCCATCGTCTTTTGAGATCGTTTCCATCCGATTAGATCTCTCAGGCCGCATGGCTCTAGTTTCCCTCTAGCAGAGGTACTGATACTGTCCGGCGCTAACACGCTGCCACTTAAAAGACAAGCTCCAAGTGGACACTGTTACAGCAGAGGCCTCTTTCTTTGCTAATATATGAGCATGCCGGCGTGTGCAAGGAGAACGTGGGGATCACAGAAGGAACGACATGCTCACAAAAGGAGGCGCAGTATCCCAGCCTGCACCACTGGTCGAAACGAAGTCCCAGATTCAGCACTGACATCACCGATTGTTCTCTAACATTATCCTGAAGCTACGCCTACCCCAGCGTGTCAAGTTGCGAGGAATTGTGTGTGTGTTTGTGTGTGTGCATTTGATTGAGAAACGGGTGAGGAACAGCAGGGCGCAGTCCAGCAGAACTTTCCGAGACGGACCACATGACGGCTCGCTGTGCCGGTTGGGAAGCCTAATGGTGCTGGACAAGCATTTCGCTGGGAGAGAGAGAGAAAGAGTGTGAGAGCGTGTGCGTGTGTGTGTGTGTCGATGAAGAGGATGGAGAGGAGTTGTAGACAAGGGCGGCGGGAGGTGGGCGGCTCACAGGCCGTTGCTGTTGCGGTGAGTGAGGGGAGGTTTGGACAGTTCCACCACATTGGTTCGGCCCTTGCCGATGACTTTGGGCGCACGGCGCAGCAGCTTCTGGGCCTCTGTGAACGCTTCTGTGAGCTCTTTCTTCCACTGTACGAACTCTGGGTCGCTCTGTGAGGAAAAAAAATAACACCAGCAATTCAGTCTCAGCTGCTTTATGTAATCAAGAACTTTTAAACACTAGTGAGCTACCTAATCAGCAAAATTTTAAATACTATGCAAAATGTCTTTTTGTGGATAAAGCTATACCAAACTGAATTCTACTAAACACCTCACGGAGATGCTAATGTTAAATGAAATGATCGTTTTAAATTGCACCAAATATCATGGTATGCTTGGGCCTAGAGCATCGTTAGCGTGCATAAGTCAAATTAAACTGGAAACAATCGAGTCTGAGCCTTGACCATTTAATGTGAGATACTTGTATGGTATGAGTTGCCCGTAATAAAAAGTTTCAAATCAGCCCTTTATGAGGTTTAATGTCAGATTAATGTCTCCAAATGCACGAACGCAAATGAGCTCCTGTGCAGATGGGAAAAATGTTTCTCATAGAACGGTCTCAAAAAGGTAAAGAACAGAAGTTCATAGCAGCACACAAAAGAACCCAGAGGCTTTTTTGGATTATCTAGTCAATTAAATATTTTAATTTAATATCATCCATAAGAGCGTAACACTAGAGCAAACATAAGAGAACACATTGGAGGTTTGAGAAGGTACATACTGACTGTGGTAACTATGGTTATTTAATGGAAAATACATAAATAACCATGTTTTCATGACCCATTAAATGTAACAATTTAATACCATATATTATACAATATATTATACATTAAGGGGACAAAGATTTAGCACTTTTGCCATATATGTGTGATTGAAACCAAAGTTTTCTTTTTCAAGAAAAAACAAATACACTAGGTACCATTTACTATTAATTGTATATTATTAATAACTATATTAATCAATAAATGTAACATTTTCATGTATACGCAGCAAGCAGAGGCAGTGCTTTACATTTAGTGCCTCATTCTGTGACTGAAACCAAAGTTTTCTTTTGTTAGAAAAGCATGTCCATAAAACACTAACAAACGGTTATATTCATTATTAATGGTGTATTATTACTAATTACAGTATTGAATCTCATATATGATACTACTGAAATAGCAAATGTGCGAATTTTGTTCAAATGGATTTTTTGATTTATGTTCACATTTACTCATGCATTCATTTATAATAAAACACAAAAAAAGAGGTACAGTGAAGAATAAAAGTGAAGAAAGGTAATACAAGACCAAAAGGGGAAGAGAGACTCCCTTGACAAGACTGTGAGAGCAGCATGAAGGTGCCCTACCTCGCACTGCAGGACAAACTGTTTCCCTCCTTTGATCCTCAGCAGGATGCACTTTTTGTCCTTGATCTGAGTCTCCTCCACAGTCACGATCTGCTCCATGGTCAGCAGGTTTTGCTGGGGGGAGAAAAGACTAATTAGTGCGTCCCTTAGTGAGTCTTTTCACAGATTACCCTACTGCGTTTGAGAGGAACACGCCACGCTACCTGCTAGCTCTGGGATTTCACCCTATGCTTGAGGTCTATTGGCGTCTCCTACAACTGCGATAGAAATTCTAGAGGTTGTCTGGGGCTACGAGGGAGCAAAGACACGGATGACAAGCTGTTCTTGTACTCAGTGAGTCAGTGGTGGTGCAGCAGACACGGCATCTCATGTAACTGTCTGATCGCGGATACCTGATTCCCGTCAGGCTGGAGGATAATGGAAGTCGTTTGACTTCTGTACAAATATGTTTCCTCTAAATGACACTTACCTCATTCAGTCTGGTTTCTAAAGACCTTGATTTAAAGTGCGCTTCTGTGTGAAGACTTTTGTTTACTGTTCGGCTGCGAGAACAGAAAACGATTTCCAAATAACACTGTAACACTGTCAGCTAGGGATGCACTAATACATTTGATAAAAATTCTAAATTGTGTGACCTGTGTATATAAGCGCTGTCAGGTGATTCATTGTGATTAAACGCATTTAAAATAAAAATATTTTATACTATATTATATTATACACACACACACACAAAATAGCATTGATAGTTAAAACACAAAAATAGTGTTATATTACAACATAATATTACATTATAATACATTGATGTAATTATACAACAATATTTATTAAACCACCAATTTAATGAACCAACCTACTTCTGTGTAATCCAGTGAATTTAATATTAAATTAAAAATAATTAAGTTTTGTTTAACATACGTTTTGTTTAAATAGAAAGAATAGATGCAAACTGAAAGCTCACCATTCATACAATTGAAAACGAATGAATTAAACATTTCAAAAACATTATAAATAATGAATTAGTGAAAATTTAAGTCAGACTGGATCTCTTAAATTAAGAACACAGTACAACTGCTAAGTACTCAAGCATAAGCATCACCGCTTGCAAATCTGACTTGCGAGAGGCCTCCCTTTCCATCCGTTTCCATGCATCTCCTCTCCAACATGTTCCACAGGAAGTGCATTTACCCTTCAGATCGAAGATTCAGGGACTCTGGGAGTTAAAAATGCAGGAAACCGGCAAAATCTGCACTTCTTTATCTTAGTTACAGATCAGGGCAGAAAACTCTGGCCCCAGGGAACCTGTGGTGACCTACTTCTGCATTACACAGATCTGAGCGCAAACGCTTCCTCTGGATGGGAAAAGACTGAGGTTTGGTTCAGCGGTGGAAAGAAGCAGAGGATATTAAAAGGAGAGGTGGGCGTCTCAATGGTTTAGGGCTGCAGGTGAACCTGCGTCACTATGGGAATTTCGGAGCAGGGTGGAAGACGATGTAGGGTTTACGTAAAGTGATGTGATTCCTCCTCGCCTTCTTTCTATTTCTATAAAAATCTTGATATTTCCTTCACTGCAATGAGCAATGAAACTTAAAGGAGAGGGGGAATCAGCAAAAATGCACCAGACTCACCTTGATTTTACGTTTTTTTAATGTTTTAGTCCAATGTTCCTACAGCGTAGGGATACACAGGCATGTTCATTCTCAAAAATGGTCTTGTAACCCTTTATACAGATGCTAAGAGCAAACGAAACGCAAAAACACTCACCCGAGACTCTCCTTCCCCTCTCCACTCGACACGGTTGGGGAATAGGTAGAAATACCGCCGCTGCCACTGTGTCAGGAAGGGGTTTCCTAGCTTTAGCATATAGCCGTGCATGATACAGTCCTTCCCCAGCGCATAGTCTGCAAAAACATCCGACACAGGCAGTCACATAACACTCAATGCCATTTAGGAATAATTGCATTAGCATACAATTCAGAGTCTTTGGGACATATTCATATTTATTGTATTTTTTGTAAAGAAAGACACATTTGGAAAAAGATAAATTAATGATTTAACCCTCTTGAATTCCAGTTCACGACTCCCATGCTCGTATCCTGGGGTAATGACGCAAACGATTAACTCGGTGTTTGCTAAATTACACGGTTCTTTCAGATCTATTTCTGACCATTGCACAGTCGGTCATGTGACGGGTTCTGTGTCTTTCCCTTAAGGGAAGCATGTGGCACCGGCACTGCATGACTAGTATGTAGGGTTCAGGCCAATCCTCGGGGTCGCTGACGGAACCGACTCTGGACCCCGTGAAAGTCGATTAGCTGACGTCAGTCCGGGCCTTTAATTCATGCTGGAGAATGTAGCACTAACATAGCAGAGGCCATTTTCTTCTCTCGGCACCGCTGTGCGAAATTACTGCTTGTCAATTCTGTAGACGTCTTCTGATTTAACACAAACTGCAGTTTGTGTTAAATCATAAGAAAATATTATCTTTTGGACTGGCTTGAAACCTGGGTAAATGACCGAGTGCCGTAGACGACGAGACGCCTAGAGCAGCCGTTCATTTAGTTTTGTGAAGTCCAAAATACAGGACACTCCCAAGATACAGTCAGAAAATGAGAGTCTGCTGAATGAGAGCAAACAGGATGTTTACAAACAGCATTTTGCAACCAGCTGTTCTGTGTACATTGCCGTGACACCTCTCACTAGTCACAAATGTTGTGTATATGAAAAGTGTTCGCCAAAAAATTTAATCTTCTAAATTCACAGCACAGGAATAAAGCAATATAAAGGAGTACATTTCAAGATTTAAAACCAAAAAAATAAATATAAATTCTCTCTCTCTATAGGTCAACGTTCACCAAAGACACGCAAACAAACTTCACTAATATATATATATATATAGCTCTAAATTGATCCAAAGTGACAGTAAAGTCATTTATAATAAATGATTTTTTTAAATAAAGTAAGAGTTATTTCACAATATTACTAAGACTTTATAAACATGTTACACATTAAAAATTGTACTTACCCTAAACTTTTGAATGACAGTGTTTATTACGTAAACTAATATTTGAATAATAAGCCATCATACATGAATGTGAATTTGGGGGGAAATGTGGAGAAAACGAAAAAATATAGCAATAAAATGTCTCACCCTCTTCATGGCCCTGCTGCTTGTTTTTGGCCCGTTTGCGCGCCTCATTCTTATCCGTGTCACTGTTGACAGCGTCATACACTGTTTCGGCCACCTCCTGCTGCCAGCGCTCGGAGATCACCAGCGGAAAGTTCTTATAGAGCTCCTGATCACTGTCAAGCAGCTGAAAGAGAGAGGGACAACCGTAACGAACCATAACGGAAAAAAACATGAGTCAGTTATTTACGTTATCATTGTAAAACTTCAAATATATTTGTTACAAAAACCCACTGATCTGCTTCAGAGGATGTGTGATAACCCCCCAAAGGCGTATGGGTTCATTTTGCAGTACTTGTGGATATATCAGATTTACGGAGCTTCTAAATAATGTCCGCTACGCAAACTGTGTACGTCTGGAAGAAAAAGTCATATATACCTAGGATGGCTTCAGGGTGTGTAAAATAAGGGGTCATTTTTGGGTGAACTATTCCTTTAACATACAGCATAGTGGAAAATTCCTCTAGTTTTTAAAGCATGAAACATAAGCTCAAGTGCTCTTAGATTTTACACGGTTCTCTCAGTGCTGGACGCGAATCTTGGCTCCACTTGAAATCCTACTAAGTAGTCCACTTTGATGGTCACTGAGCTGAAGCAAAGACATCAGCCTTGAGCACTGAGTGGAATAAGTGAAAAGTTTGGTACCACGGTTACTGGTTTTTACCTTAATGCCCTTGGTGTCCTCCTCGTCGAAGGAGCCGATGTCAAAGGCATCTGCAGCGTTGACTTCACCTCTGGGGGGGATGAGGGGTGGGGGGTACTGCAACCAAACAAAACATGCATTAAATTTATAATCACAAATTATTATAGGATTATAAAAGTTGTCAATTAAATTTTTTTTTTTCAAAATAATGTTGAATTACAACCTCTGAGGTTTATAAGTTATCATTTAAAATCAATTGCCTATGGATAAATTGAACGGAGCTTTTTCTTGCGGAACCTGACTGTTGCACTCCACAGGCTCTGCGCCCTTTCATTTCAGAAAACTATGATAGTCCTCATAACAGAGATTTACAGATTGTGCACACTAACGGGAACACAGCTCGCAGGAAGTGATTTGAGGTCTGACAGTAATTGTCTTATGAAAATGTATCGCTGAAGGCTTGGCTTTGCGCTTTGATGCCAGTTCCAATGGTGCTGTAAAGGGGATGAAATTAGAGTCGCAACTTCCTAGAGAGGATTTTAGTATGCTAACAGCCACTGTCAGCACTCTAACACGCTCTCTGTGATGATGTTCATCTAAATTCATTCCTATTAAAGCACGCCACTAAAAAGAAAAGAAAAAAATCTGAGGTTTGCTAATCGATTGCTGAATGACCGTCATCTGGACTCTGAATCAGATTAGTTATAAATTGCAATTAGGCAAAACCTCATTCTATCAGAGTGTATGATATGAGGACTTCAACGGGGCTGATACAGAGAACAAGGTCAATGGTCTCACCTTCTGAAGATAGACCTGCTGCCAATCGATTCCCTTGAAGAACACATGCTCCTTTACTTCTGACGCCCTACAGACCATAAGAGATCACATACAAGTCAAATAAATTTGTAAAGCAGTTAAATCTGAGCATTTATGTCATAGTTTGAATGCCGCAATGGTATAAATCACACATTTGAAATTTGCTGGACATATGTCATACTTTATTTAAAGAGCTGGTTATAACACGGTTAACGTGTCTGTAACAAAATAAAAATGAATTAAAATTGGCTAAACAGATACAGCTATAAGTGCTTTGCGTGAGTATATTGTATGTATGCAGGAAAAGGACGTATATCAACCATAATCACTTTTGACCAGCAGGTGTCAGCAATTCAGAACGAGCTGCAAATAATTCCCAGCATGCCGTTCTGTCTTTATAAGCCTAGAAGCTTTCAGACTGTTGCTTTATTTATACAAGTGACTTTTTTTCATTTGGATAGGTCACTACAAACCAAATACACATCTCATAAGTATTGCGGATGTCTAGTTTTGAAGATAGAAGGCATTTTGACTCACCCCCGTCCTAGACACCCCAATCTTTTAGCGACATCTCGCTGTAAGAGTCCTTCCAAGAGGGACTTGAGCTCCGGTGAGAAGGAGTCAGGCAACTCCACATTCTGATGAGAGAGAAGGAACATGAAGCGGCTCATGAGCTTGACTGACATCTCGTTAAACATGACTTTATGCCATGTCGGCTGGTGTTTGACTTTCACGTGATGTTTGCTTTCGTTTCATTAGTTTTCCTCATCAGTTACGCCGAACATTCATTAGTAAAAGGCAAATATGCAGGAATAGCAAACATTCCAGTAGCCGTCTAGATCAACAGAGCATTAACAGAGCGCTTAGTGGTATTTAAGTATCTTCACAATCACACAAATGAATGCGAGGGCAACCAAAACAATTCTCTTATGTAACAGGCAGTGCCAACTGCACATTCAAATCAAGGTCAACGTTCACCAAAGACACAGTAAATGAAGGCAAATAAACTTCACTAAGTTCAGGCTGTCAGGTATAGTCACCATAACATTGAACTAAATAACAGGGCATTGCATTATAGATGAAGGGTTTTTGAGGGGTAGCTTGTTGCTGTACTTGCAAGTGTATTTGAGTGAATATTCTGGTCTTTAGTTTCTCATTCAGTGCAAAGTTTTTTGATAAGAAATTTAATTTAGCACTAAATCAGCATATTATGATGATTTCTAAAGGATCATGTGACACTGAAGACTGGAGTAATGATGCTGAAAATATAGCTTTGCATCACAGGAATAAGTTACATTACAAAATATATTCAAACTGACAATATTTCATCAGAATATTACTATTTTTTACTTCATTTACGATCAAATAAATGCGGCGTAGGTGAGCATCTAACCAACTCTAAACCACTGAACCTCTTTGGAGTCATGATTGAGTTTTTTAGTCCAATCTTAATTAAATCTGATCAGACTATAAAACAGCTAAATCCTTGACTAATGAAATCTGGAGATAATTTTTCGCTGAGGTCAACATCCAAAAACAAACTTTAATAGCTGAAGTAGTGTGTCAGAATTGCTCTGCATCCACTGAACAGCTTTTATTTCACCAGAAAAAAAGGTTTACTTCTGGAAATTATGAAAAAAAAAAAAAAAAAAGACTGAACACTTTTTCAGTACTGTCAGTCTTGGCCCATAATCACTGCATTCCAGTTTACAAACAAACATCATCTTCTTGACAGTTAGAGGAAAACTGTTTAACGTCTCTGCTGGATGAACACCTGCTTGGAAACAGCGAGCTTTTTCTGAAGATTTTTCCAAGTCCTAATGACTGATTTGAATCATCCTTCATGGGCAGCGCCAAGTCTGACATGTTTCTGAGCAAGCTATCTGATACTCTAACGAGAACCAAAAAAAAAAAAATACATTCATAATTGACATTTGCAACCGACCTCATCCGCTAAGCTGCACAATGTATTTTTGGACCGGGGCTGCTTTTCCTTCTAATCACGACGAGATGTCTCAGAAAGTAGCACAGTTTTTCCTTGGGTTCATTGATGTCTAAGTAGGCAGCTCACTTGTATCTTCGTTTTGAGGTGGAAACTACAAAATCAGCATTAAAAACGAGTGACTTCCTTTCTAATGACTGTACAACAGTCAAGAGCGTGGCAGCTCGATGAGGACTAAATTACTGTGATGGTGAGAGGAGGACAGTAAATGCAAAGCGTGGATGCAAATTCCTCTCCATTAGCATTCCCTTGTTAAACAGTGGGTGTAAAGGCACAGGTGCTGCCGTGATGAGATGTTCCCTCTTTGCTTCCATGGAAAGCTGCGGCTCATTTATCCATCTCCTGTTTCACAGCTCTATCTGTTAATCAGCATAAGGGAGCTCTTTCCAGTTTGAACTGTTACAGCATTTGCAGATAAGATTCAATTGAAGTCTTTAAAAGGTGGTTGCTAAGATCTTCTAGGCAGTTCCTGGTCTCATTTTTCAAGGAGATTGTTCATCATGCGCCAAGAAACTTAAAATCAGAGCACTCTCGTATATACGGCGTGTGTGAAGGCAAATAACAGAAAGTTGCCGCTTTGGTTTCTCACCATGGTAAGGGTCATGCGGTCGATCTCGTGTTTGTCTTTGGTCTTGTGCTGTCTGAATGGACTGTGCCTGAAAGGAGAGAAGAAACAGAGTTCATGTAACTGACGCAGAATCGCAACATCATGGGTAAAAATGATACCCCCCCCTGCTGTAAATATAATCAACACTTACATTTTGATTTGTAATATGCATAGCTAATTAATTACTTTATTTGGACAACTTAAAAAACGTAATTTTCTACTAAACTAAAACTTTAAACATGTTTCTTATCTAAATAAACTATTCTAATAAGAAATACGAAATAAAGTAGAAACATTAGAGAAAATATAGACATGCACATATCTAAATTAAGATGACAAGTCAAAGTGAAACATTATATTTTATTTACACAAACATACACATTATGAATGTGTATACACATACACATTTCAAAAACCACCTTGTTGCTGAGGAACATAAATATCTATTTGGCAACTAACCCATGTTATTAATAAAAGTCAAAGGGGAAGCGTTGACAAGTTTCTGTGTAAGAGCAGGACACACACACACACAGATACATATACATGTATACATACACACACATATATATATATATATATATATATATATATATACATATATATATATATATATATATATATACATACATATACATACATACGTGTATGTGTATACATACAATAATGATTAAAATAATTACAATGCTATATGTTTATAATTACATTACCCATAAAACGATCTACATATGATTTAGAAAATCATAATTCATTTTTATACAATGATAAATATTGATACCTCAAGTATATATAATACATGCAGAATTAGCTGTTTGTGCATTATAGTGCATTTCCAGGCCTGTTCCGACCTGCCTCAATTCTGCTTTGAAGTTTGCATGACACTCAGTGGATAGACATGCCTCAGACTCCTCCCCCATTACACCCCTCCCCACTCTCTACCTAGCAACCGTTTCAGCGGTCTCCACCCCCACTCTCTGTGTCTTTCTTCTCTATGATGTGTGCTCCTGACCTCCTACTTCCAAACCCCTGACATTTAAACTTTACACTCCACATCAAACAGGTGAGAAACACAGAGAGAGACTAAAAGAGAGAGAGAAAGAGAGAGACAGACAGATAAAGAATTCATGAGAGGGCCGCTGCAGAGGGCGGTCTTACCCTCGCAAGAGTTTGAACAGCATGCAGCCCAGAGAGAACCAGTCGGCGCTGCTGTCATACGCCGTTCCTTTCTGCAGAACCTCAGGTGCCATGTAGCCATGGGTACCTCTGCAAACACAGCAATTAATGCACATTAAATTCAAAGCGTACACACACCCCCCAGGGCTGAGCACACACTGACTGTAAACACAACAAAGCTCATTCTCATACATAACGCAAACAGTCAAGGAACTGCTACATTACACACAAAAGGTTTGCCACCCTCTCTCTGACCCTTCATTCACCAGGATGTGTTCGCTATGGTGCTTTTAACATTATCCAGTCTATATTTAAAGGAGAACGTTTCAGAAATAAAACTGCCCTTTGAATGTGAAAAGAGCATTGAATTGGTGCTGACAAGCAAGCTTTGGTGTCATATGTTAAAATTGTCACGACTCTGATGTCATATCCACAACTTGAGCATGAGAAAGAGCTTTTAGTACGATAACATCAGTTTGTCATATTACACCGCCATTTAGAAGTTAAGCAAGATTTCTTTTTATTCAGCATAGATATAATACACTGATAAAAAGGAAAGCCATTTATATTACAAAAACTATATTTTCAACAAATGTTTGTTCTATTCAAAGAATAAAAGCATTCTCAGCACTGATAATAATAATACACGTTTCTTTTGCATTTTAGAATTATTTTTGAAGGATGTGACATTAAATTGATATATGTTAAACTACTTTATTTAATTGTATTAGTTCATTTAAACTGCACATTTTTCACAATATTAACATTTTACTACACTAAAATATAAATAAAATATATAATATAAATATATATATAAAAAAAACTTATTTATCCCCTTTAAATGTTCTAAAATAAAAACAAAAAAAATATTATTAGAGACTTATTACAATGATTTAAATGAAAAGACACTGAAATAACTCCAAAACAATGCATGTGAAAATGCATCTATAATGTAACCACTTCAATGAAACTTGTTGGTAAAAGCATTTGTATACATGCATGTAAAGAAAACAGATTAGATTGCGGTATAAGATTCCATAAGTGACTGCAAAAAAATAAATAAATAAATAAAAAACTACCAACGCTGCAGTATGCACAAGTTTGAAACAACAAAGAGCGTATGTATGCTCAAAGAAACATTGTCAGAGAACAAAAGCAACCACACCTTCCCTAAACAACACTTTTATTTTGCACTAATAAATATATTTTTGAAGCCTTATGGAGGGGAACTTACACGCTGGCGTGAGGCTTCTTTTTGGAGAAATCACAGGCCAGGCCCAGGTCAGAAATGCGAACATGTCCATGTTCGTCTAAGAGGATATTCGCAGGCTGTGAGGAACAGAAAATGATGTGGCGATTAGAACACCGTCTAACGGTCCAAAAATATCTTTTAAGAGCCTGATAAAGAACAGACATCTACAAAAACAACTTTAAAGTTGGATAGAGTCAATATTAATGATGTGTTCTGAGTCACACCACAGACAAAATGTGTTATTAACCACCCAGTCAAATTTGAAGACGAAAAAAAGCAAAGTAAAATAATGTATCGAAATCGTAAAAAAAAAAAAACACGCTGTAGTACTGAAACCACACCCACTCACGGCAAAGCTGCCATCGGTCTCAACGGTCTTCTTCAAGCATTGGCTGAGTCGTTTTATAAATTACAGCAACCACGTAACGTGACACAGGCATAGCTAGATAGCAAACTGTAGTATCTAACGCTAATGTCAGCAACTTGATTGAATCGACGAACCACTGATGCTCATGCTCTCTCTAATTATTGTGCGTGTGTTCGACTTGAAGCGGCACTGTGCAGAACCATCAGTGTTTGACATTGAAGTGCAGCGAGAGCAATGCATTTCAACAATGCATATATAATGCGTTTACAAAGAATTCTCAAAATTGACTTTACACAAATTAAGTAAAAAGCTAACCAGGAAAAAAAAAAGGGTGTCTATTTACACTGGGTATAAATAGCGAGGCTGTTTACACTAACTCCACCCACCAATGTGTGATTGGGCTAGTCTACGGTCCTCGGTTCCAGTGGCGCAGATGATAAAATGCGTGTCGCACGACGTCCCAGGTTTGAATCCGAATGCTTTTCCGGTTAGTGTAAATAGCATCTAATTCCTCGATCCTATTTACACAGTGCAAATAGCCGCTGGCAAAATTTGACAATATACACAACAGAGAGCATTTGCGTCGCACAGCGCCACAAAACAACGGCCAATGAAAGTATTTGAAGCCCGTTTCGCACCAAGCGCAAAGATGATAAATATAACGATAAAAAATACTTTAACATGAATGAATAGCGGAGTCCGCACCACGAGGATAATACTAAGGGCACAGAGACATTATATTGTTGGAACAATTTTCCAGCTGGTGAACGATACAAACATCGCCAGCCGATCAGAACCTCATCCTGTTTTAGAGCTTGAGGATTTAAAGCGGCAGACACGCTTGCACTTAGAATAAACAGCCCATATCGTTCGCTGCTATTGTTATAGTTATAGTTATGTTCATTATCGTGCTTGGTGTGAATGGGTCTTCAGTAAAATAGAAAAATAAAAATTCACATTGGTGAAGTCACGCAGATCGATACATAGAGCAGGGCATCCATATACTCGCCTATCATTCATCAAGCTCAAATATGACTTGTACTCTGAAATATGTTAGTAGCGGCTTATGTTACCCAACAGAAACGTGCGCTGTTCAAGTGTTTGTGCTTGGTCACTGAAGAACAGATGGAGGCAGTGGTGCGCTCACTTGCTCTTTAAATACTTTCTCAGTTTTGGTCCGAAAGATCAGAGTGATACATCTGTCAAATCTGTAAAGACTTATTCATTTGTTTGCACTCACAAAAGCAACAAAACATGAAAAGCAAACAGGATGCGCTTTCTGCCATCTTGAGCGCGCAACTCCAAAACTCTGTATATTTGCCTTACAGATTTTATACAGAGAGTGAAATGTCTCCTATGAAATAAACCAATTAAACTGGAAACCAGATTTTCTCAGATTATGAAACAGGCACACAGGCTCATCCACTACTGCGGAGATGACTACTGTGTTGCCAGGTTAATCTCTTAGAGCGGAGAGAAAAAAAAACCCCGACACATTCACAATGATTACTTCTGCCGGTGTGACGTGGTAATCTTTATGTGTGTGTGCTTGAACTCTCATTAGACTATGTAGGCAATTAAATGCTCATTATCATGACTTGATTTCGATTAATTGACAAATGCTTAAAAAAACCCAACTACAACATGCTATATGCCTAATATAAAATTGTAAAATATAACAACGCGCACAAACTTTAAATAGATATACAAAACTTACATCAGTAAAAAATGAGAAATAAATAATTCTGAAACGTATTACATTTATTAGCAAAACGTGTAAGAAAATGAGGCACGGACAACATACACCTTGATGCAAAATAATAAATAAAAGAAAAACCAGCAATAACCTGGAACCAAATAAATGAGAAACAAATGTGTTTTTTTTTTTCTAGCTTCCATTATTATTAAGTCAACAGGCTTTTCAAAATCCAAAATATTTTAACAGGTGCTTTTGCATTTCATTTTGAAACTCCTCCGTCATCGTCTTGTCTTTTTATCCTCACTCTTCTTATCAGTCACGTCATCAATGAAATCTGATCTGTGCGCGACTGTTCGATGCGCATGTCTGTTCTCCCTCTCAATTATTTTTAGCATTATTAAAAAAATCATAATCAAGTAGTGACGGCAGACAAGTGATGTAATAGAACTAAATAATCAACACAAAGTTAATTCAACAATGTCTAGATTTTAAACAGTGAGATTTCCTATGAACTTTAAACTATTATTGTCTAATAAGACTATTAAGATTGTTTTTATGAAAAACATAAAAAATTGAGCATACGTGATCGGGACAACATGGGAACAGACTAATTTAATTTCTGGATGAGCTGTCCCTTTAAGAGACATAACGCACTGAAAATCGCATGCGTCGTTGCTCTCAGGAACGTTGCACAGACGTACAATCAAACGTTTGCAGAGTTTCTCTTCTATACAAACAGAAGTGATACTGTGGAAAAATGACAGCGTCGCTCGCGCGTGCGGCGTGCGTGCGTGCGTGCGGCGTACCGTTTCAGGAGCTTGCCAGGGAAGATCCTGCGTATTCTCAGCAATCTGGCAGCGTCAAGCCCAAACATCTCACTTAAAATTGCGTAATTCGCAACGACCGCATAGCTGCACTGCTGCTGCTTCCACACCGAGGTTCGACAAATTACGCGATGTTCGCCGTCATCGGAACGGACGGCTACACACGAGGTGCGGGACTGTAGGTTAACCTCGACTCGCTCCGTCATATGACGCACTTTTCCGTTTAAAGACAATAAACAGTGCTGCCAAGAGAGACGGCTCAGCCAAACTTAATAAAAATAACCTCAGACGACGACGCAGAGCAGATGCAAGCTTACGTTACAAAATACACAAACTCAACGGAACATTTCATTTTCCCTTTTCGGCGGCAACGGCGAATCGCAAGCGCAGATTGACAGCCTTTGCAGCGACAGAGGGCCGTGCGGACGATTCTTTCTCTGTGAAAAAGCAACGGCTGGGACCGCGATGACCTTACCTTGAGGTCTCTGTAGACGACAAATCGATTGTGCATGTGTTCGAGGCCCAGTATGATCTCAGCTGCATAAAAGCGCATATCCTTCTCGCTGAAGACGCCGTGCTGAGACAGGTGATAGTGAAGGTCTCCACCTGAAAGACAAGTATAAAATCAAGTTATGAATACAAGCAGTCGATAGAATAGAATCTCAATAAATACGGCTAAATAAAAAGCGATTCTGAGGGTTACTTCTAGACTTACAGAAATTTGCCCTTTTTTTTTCTTCAAGCAATGACATTTATATTTAAAGTTTGCAGAACACTTATCTTCTCTAATTGTGTTACAAATAATAAGTTAGTTAACGATCTTCCAGTCTACCCCGTAAGAGTAATTTGATAGGAGAGACGTCATGACATTCCTGGGAAAAATGTTTATCATTCTGATATGTAAATATTAGGTTATTAGTTTAGGGCAGGTTATTATTAATGGACTCATCAGCGTTCGAACACTTTTGTAGGTGTACGTTCCTCTGTTTCTGAAGACCTGTGCAAGTAACGTCTGAAGGACGTTCAGAAAAGCGGTCTACGCTGCAGTGCAGATATAGGAAGTGTGAGTGTCTGAAGAGGAAGCTCCACCCCATATTCAAGCTGACATTAAGTTATAGAGGAAGGCCAAAATAGGCTTTGTACTGGCTTCAATCTGTCAGATTTAAGGATGTTCATGGCATTCAGTCCAAACTATAAGCACAAAAATGTGCTCATGCATTGAAAACCACTGAAATCACTATGAACCAGGGTTAATATTTTTAATGGAAACTATAACAAACATTTTTGTTACTTGAAATAAATTTTAACTGAAATACAGTAATTATTATTTAAAAAACTTTTTTATTTTAGTTTAAATCAAAATAAATACTAATAATGAAAAAAAAAATTATACTAAACCAACAAAATTTTAAAGTTAAACTACGGAAAAAGTAAAAATATAAAAATCTACCTCAAAGCATAAAAAAATTGTAATCATAATTAAAATGACATGACAATAAATTTGTGTGTCGAAAAAAATAATTAAATAATAATAATATATATATATATATATATATATATATATATATATATATATATATATATATATATATATATATAATATAGTAATAATAATATATATTACTAATATAATATTAGTAAGTACATTTAACATTTTACTTTTAAAAAAATGTGCTCATATTTTCGTTATATGTAATCACGTTACGTGAACAAGCCTATAGCAGGCCAAAGAGATGACGGCTGCCCTTACCATTCATCAAGTCCAGGATAAAACACAGTTTATCAGGAGTGTGGAAGGCATATGTCATACACACTATGAAAGGGCAGTCCTGCAGAGAGAGAAAGAGATAGAGACGGTCAAAGAAGCGAGACAGGGATGTTAGTGTGTGGTCTGAGTTAATGTGTGTCACTCACCCCAGTGCTAACCAACGACAGCATGATTCTCTCGTTGAGCGCCAGCGTTTCTCCCTGCTTCATTTTGATCCGCTTTTTATCCAAACATTTCATGGCATACCTGAGACGCACAACGAGTAAATGAGGAGATGTTTTACGCAAACCCACATTTCTTGCTTCTTTTTTTTTAGCATCATCTGTACAGCAACACTTACATTTTCCCCGTGTCTGCTTTCCTGCATCCGTAAACCTCTCCGAACCCCCCTCTGCCGATGATCCGATGCACGCTGAAGTCATTCATCGTCAACTACGCGCAAAATCAAGAGCAACATTAAAGAGGAAAACGGACAACTGTCTGCACCGAATGCAAGAAAAAAAAAAAAAACTCACATGGATGTTGAGCTCTACATTCTTCCACTGGCAAAAACGTGTGAACTTGTCACTAAAGAGTAAAGAGAAAAGATGTCACAATCATTCTCATGCAAGAAAGAAGTGTGTTTCTTTTTTGTAGCCATCTGTCTTTACCTTTCAATAAACTTCTGAAAGATCTTTCCTCGAAGACTGTCACAGATCTCAACTATGTATGGCTGAAAAAAAGAACCGAGCAAACAAATGCATCAGGATCTGTTGAGAGTCCTGCGACCCAAACACTTTACCTGCTTTGTGTTAAATGCACAAAAGCCCATCGGCACCCGGAAAAACAGGTTAGATTTTATTTCGTGTTGGGGGACTTACCTGAAAGAGATTTGGAGGAACTTGTTTCTTTGCTAGGTGAGTCTGGACATGGTCTACTGCCTTCTTAGAGAAGGGCTGTGAGAAAGGAAGGCAGATTAAGTGACATTTCGCGATAAGGGAGGTCAAAACACTAAAACAACAAGGACTGGTCCCCCTGAACAAACGTCAAGTTTGACATTAACCTCCTAAGCATTCCCGGTTATCACAACATAAAACACTGTGACATAATCGCACAGGCCTTGAGTGTCCTATAGGCCATTGTGTTGGTTCATTCAGGCTTCCTGTTTCTGAAAAGCCATGACTGGAGACTGATGGAGGCTAATGGGACACTTGTTTTCTCAACAGAAACATCCGAATGGAGTCTCCGGATCTGCAATGGACAATAAGAACCATAGTCCCTCCAGCTAGTAGCATTATAGACGGTTAAATCGGGCACACATGCCTGGCCCGAAGTTAACTTCCGGCCTGTGTTTGTTAATCCGTCTGGTCAGTGCCGCCGGCTACAAACACAGCGAATCACGATTAATAAAGGTCTCAGGTTATTGTACTGTGGAATGTGTTTCCCATACATTTCTTTAGTTGTGGCGACCTGTCACAATATCCAAACTGACCAATTTTTCAAAAGGCTTCTTGAATAAAAAAAGGAAGTAATGTACGTGTAAAAAACCGAACCAGACTGCATTTCTGAATGTCATTTTCATTTCATCCTGCATGTAAGGAAGCGTTTGTAAGGTTAAGAGTTGCTTAGTCTGCGGCTCACGCTTAAAGTACCTCCTGCTGGCAGAGAAAGAATTTGCATTTTTAATAAATCCGTCGATTTACGCAGGAAACATATTAGCTGTTGTTATTGATTGTATTGGGAAGTTAGGTTAGGACCACAAAAGCATGCTGTTGTTGAAACAATCTATAGAGTCACGTTCCACAAAGCTATTTATTTTTGCAAGGTCATCTATTTTTCCAAGATAAATTGGTTTAATAGATAAAAAAGAATAACAAGAAAATATCTAAAAGCAAAATCAGCAAAGACGTAATCTTTAGTATCGATTAATAACGCAACCCTTTGCATATACATGTAAAATGACAGCTAGTGCTCGTTTTATACATTCTGCCAAATGTTTCCTTACATGTGAACATGACAGAAGCTCCTTCATTATGTAGACATCATAAATCTGTCGACTGCGAGTTAGCCTCTCTTCTTCCGAATCCAACTTCTCGTACTCTTTAATCTGAAAGAGGACAAAACAAGATTACGCTCATCTCAGACGCAACCCAACGCTCTTCACTAGGACGCATGGTGTTCTTCAGGTCAATAGAAGGGGAACAAAACTCAGCGACTGAGCTGTGCCATTTCAGGTCGCAACCAGAACGAGGACGGGTCAGGTCAAATACACGTCTTGGAAACTATTCAGCAGAAAAAAACCCCCCACACAAATGCCACAAAGACGGTTGTGTAAGCAACGAAAGGAATATATAGATTTAAACCAATTTTACCTCCTCGTAAAACTTCAGCTGCGGAACGGCCTCGTCGATCTCGTTCATGCAGAAATCCTTGAACAAGAGGAAACCTGGACAACAGAGGGAGGAAAGAGAACAGTTAGATAAGGTGCGAAACAGAACGACTGATGGAAAGACTTGACCTTTTTAGCTTGTACAATACAAGAAAAAATGTAGTGTATAATATATAACAGCAGCTATACTGATGCCTGTCAAAGTTCTTTTCATGCCAATGTAAACAAAAGTATAAAAAGACAAAAAAAAAGACAGCTCAAACAGTAGTTGTACCACCATGAATAAATATAACAATTTGCTTTGAAGGGAGAAGCTGTTTCAACAAAGCAGCATTTTCATAATCTAATCAATATCGCGCGCCAAGGTAAATACAAGAAAGACCACAAGCTGTATAAGTTTTATGGAAATTCATTGTAAACATGCATTCATCCTCGCAAAGACACTTTCTAGGTTGATTCATTGTGAAAATAATGACATAATAAAAAGGCTTTTATGTAAAACACTTTAACTTTATCCTCTTTTGGATGAAACATGACGCAAACCTGCATCTGTGAGATTCACCCAAACAGTTTAGCTCTCATTTGTATCTCGTGGAGCTCTCGATGAATGAGTGATGATGATAACAACTTAACCAGAGGACCGCGGATTAGTTACTGTTGAGAAGATTATCCTTAAAATCACAGGACAGACACCACTCTCCTGATTCAGAAAATCCTCCATCAGACGGCCACCTTGACCCTGCATTTCACTCCATCCCGCCAGTTACAGCGCTTCCTTTCTCATCTTCAATTTGTTTGCTTTTCTACAAAGCGCAGCAGAAGTTACCAGTTTAACAACCCATGTGCTCACGCGTTGACGACGTGGCGCAGAGGGAGTAGATCGGCGCGGACAGCAAAGTTGAGACTGTTCCCATAGCAACGATAATGGGCCACCATCGTGAGAGGAAGGCGTTAACGGCTGCTTTTTTGATTGGGCGGACGCGCGGACAAACAGAGGGCAAAAGTCACCGGATGAAAATGCAATTCAAGAGTGTCAAGAAGCGATACGGTCTTCGCAAGTGATATAAATGGAGCTGATTAAAGGATGTCGGAGGAAGAAACGCTGTTCTAGTGGCTTGGCATGACTTCAGCTCTGGGCGCTGAGATCTGAGAGCGGGGCTGCTTCTGATACCTGCAGCATTAGTGCGAGCTGATTACTGCTGTTAAAATAGGAGGGTAACGCAGGCGGTAATTGGATCACAGCAGAATTATCTTTGGCAGATTAAAGCAAAAAAAAAAAAACACCACAAACATGGTGCTGCAGGGCAGCTATAATACAAATTTTACACCTATTCTTTAAATGATTTAAAATTACATTGTTTTAAAAAGACACTTACCCCAAAATAGTACAATGCACAGCTGAAATGATCGGCATAATGATTACAATGATGTAGTAATATATTGCGATACTTAACTCTTACTCATTCCCCAAGCCAATATATTATATATATGTTATAGAAAATTTGTGTAGAGATTCACCAGTTAGCTGGCAATCAATCAAACAAACAACGTTTTGTTTTATTTTGCCCGATCTCTGCTCCGGACTTGTACTCAAAACGCACTGAAATCATTTCCCAAAATGTCATGTGTGTGGATTATTTTACATGCATTTAATAAATAAGCACCATGATCTTCCAAACAAACAACATCTTACGTCAGATCTGAAAAAGCTACTTTAAGCAATCCAATCAATTCACAATGGATAAAGTCACGTCTTATCCTGCTATTTTCTTAAATCTATTGTATTAAGGAAGTAAAATGGGCTTTGCACAAACAGATAAGCATTTAGATCGAAATATAAATATATAAAATGATATGAATAATCATGGACATTACGGTGACAACGCTGAAGCAATATATTCTGATACTTCATTCTCACTCAGTCCCTCTTTCAGTGTCTATGGGATTTTTGCAAGTTCAATCAGCTTGAAAAGTGCTCTCACAAAAATAAATAAATATATTTTTAAAAATTGACGTATAATTCATGCCTGTACCACAATCAGACCTCAGAAGTACGAGCAGTAGTAGTAGCGATACTAATAAGGGCCTCTCAGAAACATTTTTTCTCCTCTCAGTATCTTCCCAGCAGTCCTCTTCCTCCTCTCTTTTATCTCTCGCAAACTCATCTTTTGTCTTCCTCCCTTTCCTGCTGTCTGCAGTGCGTAGTCAGAAGGTCTCATATAGACCATCCAGAAAGAAATATACCCGGCAGCCGGTGACACGGACATTGATGTTTGAAAACACGGTCATGGATCACGGTGTAAACATATTGATCAGACAGTGGCCATATAAATGAGCATAAATATGCACAGAGACAAGAAATCAACAGGCTTGTGGAAGGTAAAAAGAGGTTTAAAAACTGGCAGTTTGGCTCAATGCTGAATCGTCCACATAAAAGCACCATGTCGGCTACACATTAAACGAAGTTTTCCCCTCATTCTTATCTTCTGAGCAGGAATTAAATAGAAATAAAGAGGATGCCAACATTCGGTGTGCCTTACGTCACAGAGTTAATGGATTACCCTTAATCGCGCTTTCAATGCACAAAGCCATCTCTATCCTTGATTGCAGGATTCTCGCTCCAAGTACAGGTGGGGTGAAGCCGCTGATGGACAGCTCAGCGTGTGCTTCCTCTTGAAGCACAGGAGATCTGGGAGGGCTGTCATTGAATCATAAACTCATCAGTGCAATAATCTAATAGAAATCAAATGACAGACCCTTTGAATACAGCTGGGGAATAATTACACATAGCACAGAATCACAGCTATTCTACTACCAGCCAACTACTAGAGACTCAAACAAATACGGCCTAAATGGACAAAATTTGCATCTTCTTCGCATCTTCAGGTCTAAAATGTCTTGCTTTTCATAATCCAATCAAACAACAGAAAGTCAAACCTTTTTTTTAAAATCCATCCCATTACCGAAAGAAAAAAAGATCTGATCATATTGACTTCACTGTAGCACAAAAACTGCTCTAATGTACTGTGAATGCAATGCACTAGATAAGAGCATCTGGCCAATGCGTAAATGTAACATGAAGATAACATGAAGTAGCTGAGAGTGCTACACCCTCATTAGCAGTTGAAAGCATTATCAAATGAGCCTAAAGGCAAAACAAACATCAAAGAGATAATTAGAGGTTTGCACACGACAGGTGTTTTAATTCTACAGAAATTTATATGGAATCCTAAAAACGTAAAAATTCCATTCATCTGAAGGTCTGACTTTCTCCTCAACGCTTGTTTGCCCGAACCGATTGTGCCACCAGCCACCCGGAAGCATGTAATCAATATTGAGATGTGGGCCTCTGTGAGAGGAGGGGAGGAGCGTTCACAAGTGCATGCAAGCGGAGGCCAACACTAACCACACTGCCCACGCACAGCCCAAAAAACACAAGGAACTACATTAGAGTTTACTGAGGGCCATCGCAAAGGGAAACAACCATGTGTCTTTTCTTAATGTGTCTTTAATTTACATTACCTTGCCAACAACATGAGTGTCTTAGTGATGTTTGCAAGGCAGGTGAAAACACACACACATATACACACACTGCAGACTCAGCAAACAAGTGTCCGTTTATTTCAGGTCGAAACTGTCATGACTCCATTTCACACACGCCCTCATCTTCTCTTATTCTGTCACAAACACTTCCCTATGCATAGTTTCAATATCAATGACAGTGTGGAAGGAGGCGGGAAGTGAAAAGATGCCATGCTCGTGCCGGGCCGAATGGAGAGTGGGCTTGAGATTCGCAGCCAGAGCTTCTGTTCAGGCTCCAGATCTTTCTAGTCTTTAGCATCATGACTATATACACGGTGAATCAGACCAATAGGAGTCGCGCATCCCGTGTTAAGTGGTGGCGGAGTTATAAAAGTGCGGGAAAGTGATTTTTCTCCCCTGATGAAGCACTGAAGAGTGTGTAGTTTCTGATGCAGTAAAAAAAAAAATTGTTGCCAAACAGGTTTTCGCCCATTTGCTAAACAAACTTGCATGATTGGAAAAATTCAATCTATAGAGGACCTGAAGGGACAGTTCACTCAAATAAGTTTGCTCATCACTTCCTTATGTCATTCCAAACCAGTTTGGGGTTTTTTCTGTGGAATGGAGATGATATTTTGTTAATGGTTTTTTGTCCATACAGTGAAAACAGTTTGGGTCCAAAAATGGAGCCCACTGTTTATCTAAAAAAATCTAGTGTCCCTCTCTAATCTAATAAAAATGCTAGTGTAAAAAAAAAAAAAAAAAAAAAAAAAAGCAAAATGGCACCCACTTAACTGTCATTTTATGTAAAGTGCAAGATGATGCAACTTTCCATTCTGCCTAATGTGACAGTCTTCAAATAGATTATTTGCCATCTGTCATGTAACACAAACCTTTCATCCAAAGGCCCACATGTCGCAACTAGAAGCACTGCTGCTGAGGCTACTGCTTATTTAAATGATGCAATATCAACTTAAGGTTAATTTTCCCTGGTCCTAGTCTTGGCATTCTGAATATATTACTTTTTCCAATTGGATGCCAAAACCGCTCCGTGGGAAAATCCCATGGTGGAACAGCTTGGAGAAGATGATCACTCTTGGAAGCCGTGGCTCGTTCTTCAAACTCATCACACAACGTCAACCAGGCAGGCTTGGCACGCTGCCGTGCGCACAAGGAAGGTCACAAGCTTAATTCGAAAAGCAGCAAACACCTCCGGGCGCATATTGACAAGTGCGTGGCTCTTAAACCAGTCATTCCAACTCTCAGAGAGTCAACAGGATGTTCAGTATCTCAGGATCTAACCTGCCGGATCTGATTGGTAAAACTGGTCGTAAGAAAAAGAGCCAAAGAGCTGTGTCACACGACTAAAATAAACAGCAATTACAGGGCAAAGACGCGTGCACAGATACAGCTCGAGTCTGCCTGGGAAAATTACTGTACGGCAGACCACAGTGTGTAAAAATCCACAAGGGCCCTCTGCCAAAACTGGACAGAGGACGAGAGACTGCGGCAGAGAGACAAAAGAGAAAAACAGCCCGAAATGATTAGAGAACGACACAGCATGGTGACCGGCCAAGAGACAATGATTCTGGGAGAGAAGGCCTGCAGTCACAGCATATAATAGAGTCGCTCTAGATGCTTATGTGGACCAGGCCCAAATGGAGCTGTTTGGATATGAATTAACCCAAAACACAGTAGGGAGGTTCATTTTGGTCATCTGGACTGCTGTACCCCGCTATAAATACGAAGACAATTTTCAATAAATAAAAAAATTAATCAAGTGCATGCTAAAATACTTTAATATTGCAATAGTAAAATTGACTATTCAGTGTTTGAGCTACAGTATTAATGTGAAGCACATGAATTACCAGAGTGTAGCTATTACTATACTGCTGTTCAAAGGTTTTAAAAAGTCATTTCTCCTCACCAAAGCTGCATTTACTTAATTAAAAACACAGTACAATTTTGGGAAAAGTTATTACTATTTAAAATAACTCTTCTACAGGAATATCCTGTGAAATGTAATGTAAAGTCTTCAGTGTCATATGAAATCTTCTGATTTACCATTTAAGAAACATTTCATTATTAATGCTGAAAACCACATTGCTTCTTAATATTTTTTAGGAAACAGTAATACATTTCATAGAGTTCAGCTTTTATTTGAAATATAAATCTTTGTAACAAAGATCTCTCAGTTCGCTTCACATCTAAAAAAAAAAAAAAAAAAAGATAGCTTTCACTAACTTTGTTGAAATGCATTGTGTGATTGCCTTCACATTTATGCGATGTTGCCATAGAACTTGGCAAGAACAAAACGGGCAGGTTTGGAAACACCAAATCTCCAGAGCCTCTCCCTGCAGTCCACGCAGCAAACGGGAAAAGACAAGCAGCCTTCAAATTTAAAAACTGACTCCGGCCCGTCTCCACAATCCACCCTTTATTTCTGCCACTTCTATGCATGTGACTGCATGTGAGTGACACCGTGCAACACGTATGCAATTTCAAAGACGACTTGAAATTCACACCAAACATGTCATAATGTTTTGACTGAATGAGAATGTAAAAATAAAAGAGGGTAAAAGACACGGCACACTTCAAAACTAATATTACCGGGTCATTTTATTCCCTGATCTCAGTCGCTCTGTATTTTCTAAAAGTGTCCCTCAAGCTACGTGATTTGAGTATCCCTGGTGTAGGGACAGAGAGAGGGTGAGTGGGGTGGAAATAATGACATTGACTGGCCAATTAATTCTCCAAATCCCAGAGCAATTAGCAGAGGCTGGTGGATCAAAGAACTGTCAATTAATGCAATGCTATTGCACACATGCGCACGTATGCATGAACTCACTCACACACACACACAAGCACATCTGGGCACAGACCGTCCCGATTCGCTAGCAAAAGACACCCATCGATATGTTCTACTCTCATTACACACAAGGGCCAAAAAGCCAACTAAATGCGCCGAAAAGGAAACCTAAACCGTTAATGACCATTGATCAATCCGACCAATCAGAGCTCCCAGCCTCAGGCCAGGAAGAGGGCGGGTGTAATTATCCAAACATATCAGTGAATAATCTGTTAGGGGCTTTTTTTGCTTTGTTTGAATGGAAATCATCTATTTCCCTCTTCTTTAATTCATCCTTTAATTTCATTTTCCCGGTCGCCAAGCAAACACGGGATCTTCGGCGTTCCCATGGCAACCGCAGTTGCCAGGCAACACAAAACTCTCAAACATCCATTCCAGAACTCCGACAGATGGAACGAGAGAGAAAGGGATATGTGAATGAGGGAGGAGGAGGAGGGGTGGACAGGCACAACACAAATGAAGAAAGCAGGAGGAGGGCAGATAGAGGAATAACATCATAACAACAGATCGGGAGATCCATAGGAGCCGTGAACGCCTCCCCCAGGCATCAAAACCATGAGATGCATGCAGTAGAACAAACCGCAGCCGACCAGCTCAAAGCGATGGTGGAGATACGAGGATGGTTTTACGATGCATGCACTCGGGGACAGTGTGTGCTGTGTCCTTTGACAGCTCTGGCCTGTCATCGTGAAACCATTACTGATGATAAAGGGGGAGGTGGGGTCTGCATGATAAGTGATGGTTTGGGCCAGGAAATAAAGAGACTGCTCATCTGGTTGTGTTTCATAAACAAGTACACTGACTCACGGCAGAGCAGTCGTGGCTATTGGCGGTATTTGGCCTGATGGGACGACGCGATTGTACACTAAACTAACATTAAATATTCATGCCTTTCCCATAAAATGCATAAACGCAGTGGTTTAAAGGATTAGTCCATCCAAAAATTAAAGCCGTGTTATCGTTTCCTCTCCCTCAAGTTGTTCCAAACCTGTCTGCCTTTCTTTTGAGCACAATAAAGGAGAGCTTTGCATAGATTCAACGATGTGGACACACTGGGGGGCCAGATGCTTCCCTGTACACCCATAAATATATATATAGTGTGTGTGTGTGTGTGTGTGTGTATATGTGGTCTTTTTTGCTTATTTAAATGCAATATTTCCCTGACTGTATTAAATGCATGCTTCATTTCCTACATTTTATTAATCATTTCACTTAAGACAATACAGGACTGTTACCAATCAAATGAAAATAGTCTTAAAACCTTCTTCATTGCATTAGAAAGAAAAGCAGCTGAAGTGGCATTTGATGCATTTTCACAGAAATTTAGCATGTGTTTACACTCCAAAATTATATTGTAATTTGAAGCTTAAGAGCTTAGAGTTTTTTTTCTTTTTAAATATACAACTATAAAAATTTGGACAAAATGTAAAGATAAGCTACAAAAAAAAAAAAAAAAAAAAAAAAAAAGTCATTGAGTCATTTAGACAATTTGTTGAGTGGGCTGGTTCATCCAAGAATGAAGCAAGTGTTTGTCTTTATCAACGGACCGCTAAATCATTGAAAAAAAGTGCCAAATTATTAAGTTATTGTTCAGAGATACACAACTGCTATGCCGTGTACAAATCTAGCAAAACCAGTCAACATTGACAATATTTTCTAAGTTAGTCTGTGTCGAATTTGCAGTCATTTTCATTCACAATTAATTTGTAGAAATTAATTTTTTATAACAAAAACAAAATGTATATTGCCCTGTGTGTCTATAATAAAATTTGGTACAAATACACTACATTTCTACCACACTTACTACATTAAATGCATTTGCTGGTGACTTCTGGAAGGAAAAGTATTTAAACTGCATTGCTGTTGCACAACATTTTCCTGTTTTCCGCATCGGTGCTGTTGAGAAAGACTGCAAATGCCGTCTCATCTGCCTAAACTAGCTCATATCACTGCAACATTTGTGGTGAGACCTCCGTTCTAAACTCAAAGGCTTTTCACTGAACCTGTTTGAGAGCTGTTTAGTGGTCTGTCGTGATTGAGATCAGTAAGCAAGTAAACGCATTTCTGAGCTTGCGTTGCGCTGTTTTTAGGCAGAGTAAGCAGTCCGTGCAGCACGTATTCGCACATATAGCGGTTGTCTGCTGTTGGCGCGTTTAGGAACTCTTAAAAAACGTATCAAATTGCGTTTTATTGCAGTATCTGGTTTTAAATTTATTGCTGTCATCCACGTGTTGACACTGTGTTTTGTAAAATTTTGCTTGGCGGGTCACGAATAAATTATATTAGTAGACAAGCAGCGGGCTGTTTGAAGTTCGTCCACAGGCTGGACTTTGGACACCCCGGGCTTTGCAGAATGTTCAATCCACTCTTTCATACATCAAAAGCATATAGTGACCAGTAGCTGCAAAAAGTACACACAAAAATGATTATACCTTTTGCACTATATACACACACACACACACACACACACACACACACACACACACACACACACAAGCCTTCTGTAGCTATAAAATAGATTGACATGGTAAACAGACCAACATTAGTCACTATTCACAGAAAAACCTCCAAAACAATTACTTTGGTGCCCTATGGAAGAATAAAGGTCAAAGGGCTTTTGAATAGTATGAGGAGTAAATTATGGAGAGAATGAAAAGTGTTCACTTTTCAGTGAACTGCTCCTTGAACATCCCTTCTCGCCTTGAGCAGTAGTACTTCTGGAACATAACATTTTATTTCCGTGCAGGGTTCGAGACCTTGTTCCAAATATTCCTCTGGTCTCAAAAAAATAAATAAATTGATGTCACCTACCACAAAGTGAAGCACGCAAACAAAAAAAGAAGAAGAAGGAGTGCAAACGAGAGAGAATTGCACTGCAGTGCAGCGTCTCTGTATCACAGACCGACATCGCAGACCAATAAATCATGTGTCATGAAGAGGGGGGATGGAGAGACATCATTATCAGCCCAAAACTTGCTGTCAAACTGTCTCGTTTCTGCGCAGATACATGCACACAAGCGTGCATGCACCGGTTCACCAATGTCGTTCTCCTAAACAAGGCTATTCATCTTTGCCCTGAGCCACCCTGTGTTATTTATTACGGTCCGTCGTGACTTCCCAGACAGGACAAAGACTTAAATAAAAAGGCATCAATGCAACAAGCTTATCGATCTGCAGAGCATGCAAGATCTTTGATGCGTGTAGGTTATGGAAGCGTTGGGACAAAATGGCTTTAGCCAAACCTGCGAGGATAACGAGAGGGCAATGGTAGCTGTGAAACGCTACGCTTGTCTGGCACAATCAAAGGAGGAACATGAACCTTTTTCTCCCATTGCGCCAGACAGTTATTGGTCACATGGCTCAGAAGGACTGTTAACCATTTCAAAGCTTTCAGAGTGAGGAAAAATGCATTCAAAACGTTGTTGACCTAGGTATTAACCTTCGGCATGATATTTTTAACCATGCAGATTGCTGAGGAGCAATAAAAAATTATCACTCACTTGGAAAAAAAACCCTCTTGCTCCATATTTCAATATGTATAAATGCTATCTTGCTTACATCATTACATGTATAGACAGCATTATCTAGACCATTCCAGATGTTCCAGTAAATCGAGTTCTTCCGCCAATAAAGTCAGACATCAAACGCTCAATTTTTCCATTCAAACGTCTTCATGGCTGTGACTGTCAAACCAAATTATATCAATGGAGGAGGATGGCATTTTCCTCTGTCATTCTGGGCCAACAGACACCCCTGAGCCTGAGCTTTTCATCCTTGTGTTGCTCTCTACATCTCCTCCTGCTAAGCAAGATTCATTTCTATTAATTTCTCATGCAATTTTAATGGTAAAAGCTACTTGTTGATCCCTATTAAGACTCCTATGATCACAGCGAGTGCAGGGTCTTCACAGTGGAAAGCACGAAGGCATTTTTGCAATGAATAAAGAAGGCCTACTAAAAAGAAACGAAATGTTCCCACATTATGACCGTATGCACGTAACAAAAATAGATTGATAGGTTGCAGTTATCACGACCTAAAAGAACTAGTCCAGAAAAGGCCAGCAGTAATATATATATCATTGCATCATGTAATATTTTTTTGGTTCATCAAATAAACATGAAATGCCACAGCAACTAGGGTTAAAAAGACAAAAACCGAAGGGAAGCATTTGATTATGCAACCAGCCCCTGAGTCATTATCTCCTTCCACTGGTCAGATGCAAAACTGAGACATTTGTCATTCAAATTCAGCATGTGAACTAGCGGCACCGCAGTAGCAAACTTTGGTTTCCTGCTTCACGTCTCCCTTTAGAGAGGACCTGAAATATTTGCAAGCTTCAGATATTTGCATTAGTGAAAACCCTTCTTTCACTTAATTAATGTACTCTGTTGTTTAGACCCATCAACATGTCACACGCATAGCAGCATTGGTTTCCCTGTTAAGATCACGAAGGGGTTTTCACTCAAATAGGCCACTTGTTTATATGTGCACAACGGTTTGTAATAGTGACTCATCTTATACTACAGTAACACTTTTGTAACATTAACAGTCGAAAACATGAAGCCTATGAAAACAAATGAATAGGAACATTAATATGACAACTTACTGCTATTTTCTGCATTTTAGAATAGATTCTTAACTACAAGAGGTGCATCCTGGAATGCTTTTCTAACAGAACTTACACGTATTGGGGGTTTTGAACTGCATGGTGAGGCTAACTTTTAGGGGGTTTTTCGACTGAGAACAGTACCTGGTACTTTTATTTACTACCACCTCAGCGTACCGTATAGTTATTGAAACGTGACGCGTACGCACCACCAAACACTGATTGGCCAGAGAGAAACGCCACTACTTGCGCGAGACGCACACAGACCTGCTAGATTTAAATCAGCACAGCCAGCGAAGGAACGAACGCAACCGTTTTACATGCACCTTCTTTTAACAAGCAAAAGATGATTTGTGGTCTGTTAGGAAGCACAGATGTTCCTCTCGTTGATAGCCGAGGATCGAATCGAGCGAGACCTTGATCGGGTAACGCAGATTGAAAGCATTTTCCAGGAATCCAGGCAATAGAGGCGGTGCTACTATAACGACACGTGAATAATCCCGCCCACTCTAAAGCGGTACTAAACTGCATAAAAACGCAAACCAAGCGATTCTGTACTGTACTGAACCGTGCCGAGTCATACCATATACTTATATCTTATATCTAGCATCTTTAAACAGGTGATCTAGGTAGCTCATTACATAATGAACTTCAGAAACCATTAACAGAAGAATGGCCCATTTACATCTAATATTTTAATAATTTAACACATTTGCATTTTTACTGTTCGATGGTCTATTAACGGTCACGTGACATGCGGGCAAACAAATACATTTTATTTCTTTTTATGATTTAAAGGAATAGTATACCCGACATTTAGTATTGATTTCACTCTCTGGCCATTTAAGATGATTCGAATGTAGCATTACACCGCTTGCTGACCAATGGATCCTCTGCACTGATTGGGTGCTGTTAGAACAAGTGTCCAAATAACTGATAAAATCAACACAATAATAAGCACTAACAAAACACATTAATGACCGTTAACTGATGGACTTGTCATTAAGAATCCACTTGGCAGCAAGAGATGCAAGAGATGCAACGCTTTTTGCACCAAATCTGTCCTGATGAAAATCAAACTCTTCTTCTACACTGGGACAGCCTGAGGGTAACTACCTTTTGAGCCAATTTTAATTTTTGGGTGAAAAAAAAAATCTTTAATTAATTACTAGTTTTCCCTTCAACTCTCAAACCCCAAGTGGGATATCCCTGTTCTAAAAAAGATCTAACCAATTTGTTAGTTAAAACAGGTGATAAGAATCTCAGCTGTCCTGACAGGGCACTGTCAGTGTGTTATTGTGTATGTGTGCAAAAAAAAAAAAAAAAAGTGAAGAAAGAGAGAGAAACCACTGAAGCGAATCCTCACTTGGGACTTCAGACACAGAAGTAAGTAAAAATTAAAGTTAATCAAAAATCTGGGGCTGGCTGCCCTGTTCCCATGGTGCCTCCACAGCTCACACTTCACACAATTCAGCAAACGCCTTTTCTCCAAAAGCACCAAGTGGAAAAAAGCATGCTTTCACTTAGGTACCTGAGGTTATTTGGCCATATGCATTCATCACACCATAACACAAGAGCATTTGTACGACACGCTGTCAGACAAAGAGTTTAACTGTTCAGGTGACTAATAGAGAAAAGCAGACATAACGGCCAGTGGTTACAAAGAACAAAGAGCAGTCTTTGACTTGGCAGATAAGAAAAAAGGAAGAACAAGATCCTTATTTAACTTCATGGTGATTAAGATGTCCTCCTCGAGGGTCTGTGGTGTTTTTAGAAGCTTATTCGAAGAATTACTCCGTTTGCATCCTCAATAACGGCCTTTTTTTACAAGGCAAATCGGGCTCAAAGTGACATGAAAGATTGAGAAAACTCACCAATCTTCTGGTTGAAGATTTTGTCAAACGTAAGTTCATCCCTTTCCTCCAGGTACTTCTGCATGACACTCCGAATACTGTAAGAAAATGGGAAAAATTACTTATTACATGCAAAACAATCCCCACAACAGCTAATACCCAACCGGGCCTGAGAGAAAGGCAAGTGGATTTTTCAGCCAGCCTCCTGCCCTGCCCTTCCACCTCGATCCTGGCCTTAGTTTAGGTCTCTCCACAACCACCTGCTCAATTCTCCGCCCGTCGCTTCCCAATGGAGGGCACTGCCGCACTGCCCTGGGAGAGGGTGTTAATGAGCAGCAAGTTTGGGAGACTGAATCAATTAGCACCCCCTCCAAGGGCTCATTATCACCCAACCACAGCCCCACAGAGTCAGAGTGCAGGTCAGGGGAGATAGGACTGTCCCCAAACATGCTCCTGCAGTCCTGGACCAGACACAGACACCCAGTTGGCAGTTTACAATTAAACAATATTGTAAAGATGCAATGCAATTTATGCTGTTCATTCAGTTAATTATTTAGTGTGCAAAAATAGCATAGAAAAGGCAAACTGCCTATTTCAACGAACCGATTCATGGCTCTTACACAATGTTTGAATCATTTAAAGGAAAAAAAAAAAAAAGTTACTGCACCATTTTAATAAGTTTCATTTTCTTAACCAATTGCCACTTTAATTCAGAAAGCATGCATAAAGCCAATCAAAAGTGACAGTGTGACATTGAAGACAAAAGCAATGATCACAGTAATAAATAACATTGTAAAATATATTCAAGTAAACGATAAAGTTACTTTAAAAACACTGAAAAATCTTACTGACCTGAAACTTTATAACTATATTATACAAAGGCAAATATTGCTATCACCATGTTTTGTTACATTGGTGCGTATAAAATAAAATGATTAAATATTTCATCAAATTCTAGAATTAAATGTTCTAAAAACCATGTAATGTATACCAATGTATGCATTTGCTCTGAAATTGGACTGTTGCATGTCAAATCACATAGGCCTTAAAAATAAATAAATAAATATATATAGCTCCTCACCCTAGTCAACAACTTTAAGCTAAATCTGATATTTGGACCACTTAAAAGCTCAAGTCTGCAATGAGCTCCTTTAAGACATAAACAAACTGTTCATTTATTAATGACTACATGTTTTACTCACACGCCGCATTCATATTTTATAGCCTGGCCTACATTATTATGACACATTAACTGGCCTTTAGCATCTCAAAAGTGGTAACTAGTTCAAAACCACAAACTAATGGATGCAATTTAAAAAGCAGGATGGCACTCATGCAGGAGACGCAACACGCGCGACCCCTCGCAGCCCGTCTCTCTTTGGATTCAGACACATTCATCTCTTTCTCTGCCTGTCTGCAATCGCATCAGTTCCGTCCCACGGTCCAACGTCTACGTGACTGAAACAATCTCCAGTCTCTTCCACTCGTCTCGCTGTCAAACAATCCCGCCAGCTCCTCAAACACTTCCAGTCATGCTGTCAAAATCTCACCTCTCTGCCAGCGGGCTCACGACTGGCCCGAGGAGAATGTAGCAGAGCTGCGCTATCTCTCTCTGCCGGCAAAGTACCTTCTATTTATTAAAACGCCTTTGTTGTGCCATCGTCTTATGCGTGCTGGATCATTTCTGCTGTCAATATGGGATATTGATACGGTTCTCTTGCGCCACAGAGGTTTAAAAATGCTTACTGAACAACAACAAACAAACGCTCGAGTGTCACGAGAAGGGTTTGATGTTAAACGACGGTGTTAAGGAAGGTGCGGCTGGGAGTGGCGCGAAGCTTATGGGTCCACTAATAATGCTAATGATGGGGACACTGATGTCAACGGCTAATGCTTTCACTCAATCTGTGGTAATGCCGTCCTGCTGTGGACTACAGTAATCCCTCAGAGCAAACAGAGCCACTAAAGCAGACTAATCACAATGAGGAGCGGATGTATGGCTTACCACTTTGCCGAACGGAAAAGCCAAGCCTAGTTATCGTTTCAGATTCGTACGGCGCATTACCGCATCATCCGGGGAGGCTAAATAGCCCACCGGCACATGCATCATCTTCGGCCCAGGGAGAGACGTTTATATTAGCCTTGGCGTAGGAAGGAAGATGATTAACCGTAAATGAATCCTGTCGCTAGTGTACTCTGCCTGTCCTGATGCAGGCCGACTCGCAGAAGACTCGCAGCATTGTACGTTGCGTTTACACAAGTGACAATCACTGAGGACAAGCTCCGGAAGTAATCATCAGGTCAACAATAAAGCTGAACACTTTTCCCTTTCTTGGTTCAAGGTTTCAGGACCATCACGTCAGCAACAAGCTCAAGGTGGCACGATTTCAAATTCTATTAGCGTACTTAAAAAGGCACGAACGCTGTGACTAACGCAAGCGAAATGCAGCAAGCAATTAAAGCATTTCCCACAAAAGTTTGTAAGCTATGGAGCACGGTACGGGGGTTTTCGAACCGAACTGTAGCCTAGCTAGCGGACCAAAACCGAAATCTGTTCGCTTGTGATAGTTTGGTGTTTTCATGGCACGTTTTCATGGGTGAAATCCAGTCATTCCAATGAGATTCAACAGGATCAGCTTCCGAAGCAAAACATTTCCTCACACAGATTTCACAACGGGTTCAAACTGTTCACAAAAACGAACTGTGATGACCAACAGAAAACGACCTGTTTGGTTTAAAAAACGACTTCTGTGAGAGCTGTGCTCTACGCTAATGACAATATACAATGGACCTTTTTGCCCTGCAAAATACATGCAAATGAAGTGATGCTTTACACTATAGTAGAAAAATTACAATACGGTCCAACATTCAAGTTAAACCCTTACTAGGTAATTAAACATCGGGAAACACTTTAAATCATAACATGCTGAGAAAACCCTAAAAATGGCCTTAAAAACAGCCCATATTTCCAACTAAGGGATGCATTGCTACCTGCGCACTTTATCCGTATACCTGACAACAGAACTCGCAGCTGCTCTGAGAGATCACTAATCACTTTTAAGTGTTATATAAACTTTAACTTCATTCCAACTACTGCAATTCCACGAACGTCCAGGCTATACTGAGACACATGCTCGTGTAAACCGTACAATAAAAGCTTTGTGTTGAACTACAGGCTTTACATTGTAAACTGACAGCCGTATCACCACAGCGAACGAGATGAGCAAACTGTGAAATATGAAACACCATTTCCTATTTCTTGGGCCTTGGTGTGTTACCAAAAGCAGGTCTCAATAACATTTACAATGTTCGGTCACCCGATGGGATGGTAAACGGCCAAATAACTACATAAAATGTGATGGCATAGTCCATTTATCACTTTTACGGTTTTCAGACAGTGGCCATAAAAATAAAAAAAAATCCAATATACACAAGGGACTCCTCACATGATATCCAAAAGGACAGGTACAATGAACTCCAACAAAGACCAAGATTATCAATATTTAAGGCCTAATTATGTTTAGAATAGATTTACTGCTTCAAGACACCAGATCACCACCTCACTTTCAAGGGGACAAGAATTGTTGTATGTCTAGTTAATACGAACCAATTTAATCAGACATAAATATAATACAACGATTAAATAAAATGCTAACTGACTAATTTTGACAAATAAAGAAAAATTATAAATTAGTCATTTATTTAATTGTTACCCTCCAAACAATGTGCAATTTGAAGGCAATGAAAACAATATTTAATACATGTAGGCTGTGTGGGGGGTTAAAACGTAATCCAATTGCTTTCGATTTGAAAGCAAAAGTCAGAAACTCTAAATTAAAAATGATCAAGACAAAGAAAAGCAACAAAAAGCAGCTAACTGGCACGAGGTGCAAGAAACACGTATTGCCATGTATACTCCAACACACTTGATAACTCTCTGCTTCAACGTATCCAAGGTCTAAGCATTCAAACCACTCGCACAAAACCCCAACAAAGGGCATCCGTAAGCCTTAAGCGTGCGAGCCCAAATGTGAAGGCAAATGGCAGAATTTCGACCTGTTTACAGTGAATATCACCCTCAACCCGGTGCAAATCTACAGGTGATAAAAGCCATTGATTCACACGGGGGGAATTTTCCCAGCAGGCCTCGGTAACTGCTGAACAACCTCAAAAACACTAAACACGGCGCAAAATGTGTGACATTAGCTTTTTTAAAAAAACACAATAATTAGAATTTAGCCAACGCTTAGAAAAAGTACTGTAGCGTTTGCTAACAGACACTGCTGGTCGATACTGTACAGGCCTAATTATCATATCCATAACATCGTGTTAACACGTTACTCTAGACTAAAAGCAGCTAGACTAAAATACCATGGTGTTTTTGTAAGCGAAAGAAAGCTGTAAACCCTGTAACGTTACATGAGAGGCCGTTGCTAAGGGACGGTGACAGGGGCCACTTAAAAAAAATCGCCTGCGCGAAAATTCAGGGGACGTTAAAAGCTCGGTATGTTAACATGTCAAACCCGCCGCTTCACAGCAAAATATTAAGGTGTAGCGAGCACGGATCAGCTGCCTCACAGACTCGCTTACCTAGGCTCAGGGAGAATGATTTTCTTGCTCGCGCGGGCCGCTGGAGTCGATTTGCTCTTCTCCATCGCCATCAGGTAGCTGACATCGGCGAGAACAGCTTCGAGGTCCGCCATCTTCGAGCCCTCTGGGTCGAGCCGAGTCGCTAGCGGTACCAGAACCGGCCGTGAGGGGTGGGGGGTGGGGACGTGAGGGGAGACGGTGGGCGGACTCAGCACGAGACGAGCGCGGGAGATGTGGTGATGATGATGGAGCCGGTGCTGGCGGTGGCGGCGGTGATGATGATGATGATGATGATGATGATGCGCGAGAGAGGCGCGAACATCTATCCCAGCCTCGGTTCTTCGATTATCGTTTTTCCCCTCCTCCTCAGAAATCAACCATTGTGGCCGAAACAGCGGAACGAACGAACGAAGAAGAAGAAGAAAAAATCCACCCTTAATAGAAAACCTATAGGTTGCTTATCTACGAAGCAACGTCACCCTCGGGTCCACTTGGAGTTGCAGAAATGGCTTCTCGTTTCAGAGGGGGAGGACGTGTGTGCATGGCATCCCCTCCAAGTCCGGAAATTTCCAAAACAAATGATAATTCTAGACCGTGGCGGTGTTATCGATTAATCGAGCCCCTCCATCCAGCACCCACCCCCTTTGGGTGAGTTTAACGAGAACGGCCCACCTGCCGGCGTAACGACGGTCCAAAAAATGGCATGCAAGTTAATTGAAGTCACCGTCTGTGCAAGACGGATGGAAATAAAGGGCTGGTTAACTACAAACGCGTGCAGGCGGGGGTCGCAAATGGATGATGCTCAAATCAAAATGTCGATGCGATCTCGTTGAAGCCGACACGACGTAGAACACAAGCGGGCGAAGACGACCTCCTCAGGGTGTTAAAATAAAGCAAGCCAGCTCGCTGGGAAAAACTGACAAATCGCCAATGCACGAAAATGGACGCCGATGTTTCCCCGTTCCGTCGCGTTAACCAGTTGACAGCGCGCGAGCAGAGCGCGTGCAATAAGGGTAGCGCGTATCCTCTTCTTCTTAAAAGGCGGAAAGATGGTGGAAATCTGAAGCCCAGTGGTCGGAGAGACATAAATAATGGCTTTCGATGCGACGCGAGCAGCTGGATCGTTTCCTAAACATCCGAAAAGTATTCAAGCACTTAAAAGCACACGCACGCGCGTAGATCTCCTGGTAATATCACAAACAAATCCCCATTTCTGTGGCTCGATGGTTGAGGTCTGCCCGTCAGACGATCCGAGCCGCTCGTCTTGATCTCAGAAGCCAATTAGAGGGACGAAATTAAACTAGACGCGTCTCGATGTGGCAAGTCCATCGCCTCGCGCAGTGCAATGCAGTTTTCCGCTGAAACTGGATTTGCTTGCTCGTCAATTTATTTATGTAATGAGAGGTGTGCTCCAAGCAAGCCCAAAAAAAAACGGCTGAGATATTGCTCTACTGTAACCTACAGATGAGAGGGGGGGCGCTAGAAAAGGAAATAAGCAAACGTGAACGACAGCGATCCGGGTTTCCTTTTTTCTCAAGAAAAACGTCGCGATGGTGCCGCACAACGTGGTCCGGCGAAAATGCACGGAAAACGCAGCCGCTGTTGTTTAGCTGCGATTAAAAGCAGGAGTTGGCGCTGAAATCTCTGCGCTAGATCTTGCGGAACTTCGTGTGCATGGCTGTGCGTCTCAAACTCAAGCTTACGGGGACGAAACTGCGAGTTTCGAGGAAGAAAAACGACGCGGCTCTTAACCCCGACGCGCTTCGTTCGGGGGCTTTCGAGTGCGCTTCCTTCCAAAAGACGCCCGAACTGGGTTTTTCGATGTTAGTGCCGAGAGAAACCACTCTTTTCTTTCCCATCCGCGTTCGGGTCGCAGATCCAAGTCTTCATCTCTTCCGACATCGCGCAACCAAAACGCTATATCCGTCCGCATAAACCGCTCCGGTCCGATTCTGCTCGGACCCTCCGGGGGAGGGCGCTTCTCGAGGGTTCCCCGCGGTTAATCCAGACGGGAATACGCGGCTATTTTCTCGTTTTAGTGCTTGTGTGCGAGTGAGCTGAGCCCCACGGCGCGTCGCGAAGTGAAATTCAGGCTTTTCTGAGAGCTGCACTTCCTCCCAGCGGCCGAGCCGACGCAAAACCCGGAACCGGATCCGCGAAACACGGAACCGGAGCGCTTCGGCGAGGCGGAGCCGGACTCTAGTAAAGCAGAGACTTGTGTAGCCTTGAATTCCTTTTCATTTTCAGTCAGTGTTTCTGTGTTCTCCTGTTACTCTTTTTAACTACGTGAATTTGCGTAACACACGTTCTCTCTTTAAACAACAACGTCTGCCGAGTCGCTAAACGTAAATGTTAAAGCGCGTAAAAAAAACTACTACGGCGAAGGCTTGAGTTACGCATATTAAATAGATCCTGCTGACGTTGCTTAGTAACCTTCCTGAAGCGCCCAGTCACGTTACCTCATTAATATTCAGAAGTCGAACCTTCCCCAAAGAAGGGTTTTTCATTCGCCGTCTGAATAGCCGCCCACTCACTTTTCAGCAAATCCGCTGGGCGTGCTGGCGCGCGTCACTCTACGTAATTAATATTCATGGGCTACGGCCACATCATAGTAGCGAAGTCTAGCGGCTGCGCCATGTTATCTAAATAAAAAAACGTTGTGTAAGCGCATCCCACCTCTTTTATCAACAATGCATCTACAACAAAAAAAACAGTGCGTTTTTTTGTTTGGGTTTCTCCTTTCAGTCCCTGGTCATGTGATTTAATCTGGCAGTATTTAATCATATTTAAATCAACTTCTAGTGACAAGTTAAGCCATATTATGGACCTTTTTCGTGTATCCTCCAAGACAGTTGTTTTATTTTGTTCCTCAATAAACCTGATTATTTTATATTGCACGCCTTTCTCGTTTATAATCATTTGGCTTGTGGGTTTATTGCTCCCTCTGGCGGAAAACATGTGAAAGTGCATTTGACTTCCTAGCTAAAGCCCAGCCAAAAATAAAAAAAAATCTATCATTTAATCACCCTCGTGCTGTTTCAAACCTGTATGAGTGTCTTTCTACTGTTGAGCGCAGAATGATATATTTTTAAGAGCGCTGGTAACAAAACAGTTGACGGTAGGCGTATGGGGGAAAAACAATAGAAGTCGATGGGTGCCGTCAGCTGTTCGGCAGTTTGTTTTGTGCCCAACAAAAGAAATAAACTGCATGCACACAATACATTTTTAACTACCCTAGCCAGTTTCAAAGAATTCGTTCTAAAAGGCACGTCGCTTGTTTGAAAGTGTCCAAAATTCCTCTGAGGTTGTAGTAAAGGCGCTCTCTTTTTTTTTTGGACACAGATTTATAACAGGAGGTCAGTGAGGTTTAAGAAAGACAGTTTATTTAGCATCGGGCAGAAAGGGGCATGAGAGTTTTTGAAAGGAGAGGGGCGAGGAGAAATCCGTTACTGCTGGATACGGCGGATGGACTGGATCTGAGGGGTCTGGCAATGGGAGCCGAACTCCTTGAAGTATTTGTACTCCCCGCAGTGGCGGTCACACTCCATGATGTACTGGTATCCACGGTAACCGGGGAACTGGTAGCACACGAACCTGTCGCACGCAGATCGGACAAGAGACGGCGGTGAACGCAAAATGCGAAAGGGAAAGATGGCAAAGAAGGACACGAACAGATACTCACGCTCCGGACTGAACACGGAAAGAGCCCACTTCATTGTTGCACCATCCCATAGCCTGAAGAGAGGGGTAGTCGTCGCTGAGCTCTCCCTTACGGCCCAGGTAGTTCTCCCTCTCATAGATGGTCATTCTGCACTCCCTGTGGTTCTGGGTGGAGGCATGTTAAACATAACGTCAGGCATTGAGCACGCTTTTTCCAATTAGAATGTGAATTGCAATCGAAAGCAATGCAGAAGGAGGCAGGATAAGGCCGGCCCGGGTCAGCGCTGTGGTTTTAAAGCTTGGGGAACTTACAGCGCAGGAAATGGGTCTAAAGGAGGTCATTCTCTCGATGTGGTAAGCATTGCTTCCTCCAAAGGCATCGCACTGAGGATACTCGCCGCGCTCCAGCACAAACTGGTGACCCTGGTAATTTCCGTGCTCGTAGCCGACCCACCTGAGGACAAACGCGTGATTTAATAAATTAGCTTACATTCGATGAAAAAACTGGGGCTTAGCAAAATGAAATAAAATTAGGTGAAGCAATTAAATAATAAAAAAATAATAAAAATATAAAAAGAGAAGAAGCTAAATTACTAAAACTTGAGCTAAAATTAAAAATAAAAGTAAAAATACAAAATATTACATACATATATATATATATATATATATATCCTAAAACAACTTGATTTCACTCATAAATTACTCAAGTATTTTAAAATTTAGCAGTAGAAATGCTGAAATATTATTCTTGTAAACATACCCCAATAAACTTATAATTAGTTTTTTTCCCCCCATATTTTGATAATTTTAAACTATTCAAAATAATAATAAAAAAATTATTAAGCTGAAATGAAATAAAATATTAGATTAGATTTAACAAAAACATTGAAATTGGAAATTAAATGAATGCTAAAACAGCTGTAAGTGAGGTAAAAAAAATATATTAAGGCTAAAAAGAAATATTGAACACACGACAAAAGCACACACGTAAGCTTTCTATTTTCTAAAAATAAAAGCAAACTTTATATATATGTTATATGCATAGATATATATATAGTACGTGTAAACTTTTAAACAATTTCCAATCAGAAATTGCTAGAAAATTTCCCCAAGTAATTACAAAGAAATGGCAAAGCACTTGTAGTATTGACGTAGAAGAACAGAAAAAGTATTTCTTTACTCGATAAAGTTTTATTTACACCATCCAAAAAATATCATTTGCTAAAACAACACTGTGGCATCAGTTCGTGGATAAATGCATGAACGTTTCATTTCAGACCGTCCTTGAACATCAAAACATGTTCTAAAGTGACCTGCCTTTTTAAATTAAGGTTACATAAATAAAATGCCACACTGAATAAGGCCATGCTCGTTAAACAAAACCCCTGCTGCTGACCAAGAATCCCGATTAACCCACTTAACTATCACTGTTAACCGTACCACACCATATCTCACGCCATAACTAACTACTGAAGCCCAAACCTTCATGTTTATGTCTCCTATTGGCTTTATAGAGCATGTTTTTTATGTGAGTAAAGGATTATTTTCTGACATGGAGCCTCAGCTCTAGCAGAGATAACTGGCACGAACCTCAGGAATTACGTAAACGGTCAGACAAAGGGTTTGGAGGAAACACTCACGCTCCGCTCTCCACTCTCAAAGAGCGCACGCTCTCGAACCCGAACTCCATGACGTTGCAGCACTCTGAGGTGAACTCATGGTGACGACCCTGGAAGCACTCCTCGTCGTACACGATGATCTGGAAGACAGAGGTTGGGCACCTTTAAGGATTTCAAGGGCACAGTTAAAGACTCGCAAGTCGGGGAAGAGGCCAAATGGGATGTGAAGCACTATTAAAGCCAGCGGATACAATCCAGGAATTATACTATCAAAGATAACGTTCCTGGAGCACTCGCGATCATTACGCAATCTTTTAGCACTTATGTAAGATTCCTTGGAATACGACGGCTTGTTTTTGGAGATCTTGATGAGTGTCAAATATGCGCCGGAGAAAACCGCTGCGGGTAGATTTCATCGCAAGGAACACGGTGAACTAAACGTGACATTAAAAAAAGCATTTGCTTGATTCACATCTTTGAAAAATCTGACCGCTTCTACTCAGAGTAAGCGAAACAAAAATTAAGTTAATTGAATTCATGTGAAATTTTGTAAAGAATAGTATTCACTTGTAAAATGTACGTCACAAATGCTTAATTGCTTAATTTACAGTTTTTGTTAAAAATGTTACATTTTCGCTCATAAAATTGTGAAAACAAATAAAAAGAAACGACGCGTTCAATTGATGTCACATTTAAAAGCAGAAAAACTAAAGATTTTTTTCTTCTAAAGTATACTTCAGTAATTTTGTTATTTACAAAATTTACAATCTGACCTTTTTTTTACCAATTTCTTAGTAAATTTCACAATTACAATTTTGAAGCTAAAAAATGAAATAGTATTTTTTTGTAATACATGAAACTAAGCTATAATGAAAATGAAAAATATTAATGCAAAATATTGCTAAGTACCTCATACTACGATATAAATCATTTAAAGGGTGTTTACGTCATACTTAAAAGTAGAAACAACTAAAATAGTTTTCTCTTATAAAAATGTACTTATAATTTTGTGACTTAAAACTTTCAAATATATCAATAGACGTTCCCTCAGACATTTCAAATACATTTCACTAACATTAACAATTAAAAAAAAATGAAATGGTATTTTCCTGTACTTTTTTTTTCATTTACGACAAATTATTTTTGCGGCATACCTTCCAATGGCCAGAGAACTTGGTGCAATGGTGAGTCATCTCGTCTGCTTGAAAACAAAGAGCAAGTTGACACAAACAGTTCAGAGTTCCAGATCAAACATAGAATTAGTCTGCGAAAAATTCACTAATGATAATAATGATGGCAAAGCACCGTCCCACGCCTCGCGCAAACGCACTAAACATCTGAGTGAGACTTTATCGGCACGGTCTGACTATATGCTCTGTTTCTGAGTCATTCTCAGGTGATCGGACCAAACAGGAAGGCCTCTCTGCTCGAAGCCGAGGCCCGTGGCGGTGTAAACGTGTGAGGGAGGTGGGGGGACAGACAGCGGGCCCGTAGCGGAGAAGAACTCACCTCGCTTCGATGCCCTTGGGACGTCCTGATGTGAGAGTGAAAGCTGGGCATGTGCATGTACCCTTTTAAAGCCTCCCCTGGCAAAGGGCCCAGTAAAAGCCCCGGCTCAGCAGCGAGGGAGGGGCCTGCCATTGTCCGGCTGACAAAGGAGGGGTTAAATCTATACAGCTGGAGAAGTGCAAACGCCACACTATCCCTGCCTGGACCCAGGCCTGGACGCTCGGACCCGGACACACGTGCACATACGTGTTAAGGGCCGAGGATGGATCCGAGACGGTGCGCGTGGGGAGAGGAGATGTCCATATATGATGCTCTCGTTTTGGTTGATTGACAGCAGGGGAGGTCTGCGGTGATGCTGCGAAGATGTCACGCACCTACAGCAAATACCGTAATAAAATACCATGAAGATACTAAATTAGTAATTCAGCTACAGTTCGAAAATGTCCCTTGTTTAGGCACGGGGGTATTCAGGTGAACTTTAAAATGACCTTTAAATATGTTGAGGGACATAATTCATCTTCTCTTTATTTTTTAATAGTTTGGAGATAAAAAAAAGAAAAAAGCCATTTGCAACAAAAACATTCATTAATCATCTTCACCCATAAATGATATCATGTCAGATGATCTAAATGAATTATCTGTAGCATCACCTGTGATTTTTTTTAATCACGATGAACTGTCAAAACGCAACGTGTAATGGAAATGCCATATACGTCTGATGCATTTTACAATAGCTTTGCATGCTCTCTCTGGAGTTTGGCTTTTTGGTGAGACGGTTTCTTATCAAGTCTGCATTTAATTGGTCGAAAAAATACAGTGGTAATACAGTAGTATTGCGAAATAATATTACAATATACAAACAGAAAATAGACATTTTCTATTCGAACAGGCTATTTAATTTTTAATTCATAATTTATTCCTGTGATCAAAGCTGAATTTTAGCATCATTATTCTGATTTGCTGCTCAAGGGCCATCTATTATTATTGTAAAAATACTGAAAACCGCTCTGTGCTGCTTAACATGCTTTTAAAAACAGCATTAGTTTGAAAAAAGAAATCTTTAGTAAAATTCTAAATATCTTTACCACCACTTTTTTATAAATTTAACACCTTTTTACTGACCACAATCATTTAAATGGTGTTATACGTTATTGCTATAGTTTACTTTTTAACGGACATGTCTTTTTTTCCTTTTTTTTGTTTCTTTTCCATTTCCATCACCTCACAAACACAACCCCCAAAAGAAACCCTGACAGAAACGTCCAGCCACTCCAGATTATTTTTAGTTTTAATCAATAAATATAGAAGTCTGGCCTTCATAAACATTTCAGGAATGCAATCTAAAATGAAAAAAAGAGTGTTTTTTTACTGTGATAACTTCAGACAACATGCAATCGAAAACGTTCATGTCAGAATATAAAAAAACATGCATTATATACAATGAGATGAAGCTAAAGCGTGTTAAGGTTTGTACACTGCTCTTTATTTATCACCGTGCTTTCAAAGGTTATTGCTAATCAGTGAGTGAGTCAGAGTAAGGAGAGGCTCTCTAAAGATACATTGCAGTTGTTACAGGGCTATTGCAGCATTCATTTGCGAAGATTGTAGCCATATATCTCACGCCGCATGTTCAAAGAGTGCCTGTGAGACTCCATGTGGGATCATTCTGTTGCATAACAAGCTCGTTCCGCGTCTGCTATCACACATATCAAGACACAAACAGCCTAAAAGATACCACTGAAAACGTAACATTGCTTATTATATTTTTCTATGGCAGCAGTGATAATAATGCATTATATGTTACAAATATGGATCACTAATTATAGATAAATATCACCAGCTCTCTAATAAGAAATACATTTTCCCTGATTTACAAAAAACACCCACTAAAATGTCATTCTGTGTAACGTATCAGGCATATTTACAACAAAAATCTATTTATGGTATATTAAAAGAGTAACTACTTTCAATTCAGATACTAATTGGTTGTAATTTTGCATGCTCCTTTGTCAGTAAGAATTTTTTACTTATTTAAAATGCAGTTAAATTTAATACACTCCCTTATTTTATATATTTTACTATGTAAAATAAGCATGCCGTTTGATTTTTTACACAAATATCGTGTGACAGTGTAACATTTTTCAAAACCTAAAAAATCTAAAACCTTAAAAGTAGACAGTTTACTTACCTTTACTGTGCTTTCTATATAAAATGTTTATTTAAACATTAAAAGCAAAAAATAAACTATATCTAAATGAATTTGTTGAAAATGGCAATATATCTTGTGTATTGCAGTTGCATTCGAGTGGAACTCTGTGCAAACTTCACAGCGTGTAATTCTGGTGAAACTCAAAGTCAGAGAGCACATTAGAGAGCAGAGTAGAGTGGATTAGGATCACGTGACCTCTGACCTGCATGCATACCTTTCGTCCATATGTAGCCTATAGCATAGAGCACCGGCTAAGAGGGAAAATGCCATTGTCAGGGCTTTTCATTGACAGTAAAATGCTTACGGGCGCTGCGGGGAGAGCCTTCTGGGCGATGCGATGACCCTGCGGCTTTGGCACGGGCAAAGTCTGATGACGACGGCTTTCTATTGTACGCCGAGCGCCTCTGTACTCCCCTTGCCAGGGTATAAAAGTTAGAGCACTGGTCAGAGGAGGTCAGCACGAGCCAGCCAACCCAGCACAGCTGTACTCAAGCAGGTAAGAGCCCAGGTCAAACGGATACAGCAAAAGCTGAGCCCCTTCGCCATCTCACGGATCTAGCCCTGGATTCACTGGTTTTTTCAGGGATTGGAATCATTTAAAATGTGAAGCCCAAACTGTGCCATCCCTATCATTCAGCCCCTGTCCCACAACACCAGTCCTACATGGATGTTTTGGAGTTTACGCACCAGTTTCAAGCCAGTTTCATGACATTTTCCCACCTTTTGCTCTTTTCTCGCAGACGTTCTTGAACCCCTTCATCATGTCTCAGACCGCCAAGTCCGCCACCAACCAGGGCACTGACGCCAAGGACAAGGGAGCTCCTGCCCCTGCCGCCACCAGCAAGGCTTCCAAGACCGGAGACCCCGGATTCATGGGTAACTACAAAGTAAGTATCTGCGTTACACTAGTTTTAGGGATCGGATTTTGTCGGACAGACCACTTATTATTGATTAGCATGTAACCTACACTCTTCATTGGAATCTTTGCAAAGGTTCTTTATAAAAAATACATTAAAAAAATGATTTTTTTCACTTCTACCATTCCATGAGGAACCATTAACATCTACAGAACATCATCTATGGAAGTTCTTTGTAGTGGAAAAATATAAGGTTCTGAAGAACTATAATTCCAAAAAGAGCCTTCAGCATCCATGGAAACCATAGAAACTCTTTAATGCTTTTAAGCATCGCTCCATAAAAATCCCTTTGGAACCTTTATTTTGTAAGGGCATCCACGAAATCCAGCTAAATTGTGAAATTAAGAAAGTAAGCGGGAAACCTAGTCACGGTCCGCTTCTTCTTCTCCCGCAGATCTTCCTGTTCGACCAGGAGAACTTCCAGGGCAGGATGATGGAGGTCCAGAATGAGTGCATGAACGTTTGTGAACGCGGAATGGACAGAGTCCGCAGTATCATTGTTGAGTGCGGCCCGTAAGTCATGGATATTATCTTACGTGGATGGGAAAAACATAGAGGCTCTAATTAACTCATGATAGCTTATATTAATATTTTTACTTGAAACTTTCAGTAATTTGGTTTTGTGTTTTTGTCATTTTTTATTAATTTTTAATATGCCTATATAGTGATTTTTAGTGATTTTTACTCAGTTTTAGTCATCTTACTGCATAAAGTTGAACTAAATATTTTTTACATTTTTTTTTACTATAAGCTATATCTAGCTGGTGCTATCCTTTTCCCTCCGTACTCATGCTGTCATCCCTCCGTCCCTCTTTTTTTTTCCTCGTCCACTGTCTGGTACGCATCTGTCCCTGCTGTCCGTGTCTTCAGCTTTGTTGCCTTCGAGCAGACTAACTTCCGTGGCGAGATGTTCATCCTGGAGAAGGGCGAGTATCCTCGCTGGGACACCTGGTCAAACAGCTACCGCAGCGACTGTCTCATGTCCCTCAGACCCATCCGCATGGTAGGACACTCGGGAAGGCCTCACAACTTCTTCATATTGTATTCGAATGCATGTTGCTAACCGCTCCGAATGCCTACAGGACCCCATGGAGCACAAGATCTGCCTGTACGAGCTGTGTGACTTCCAGGGCAACAAGATGGAGATCCAGGAGGACGACGTGCCAACCCTGTGGGCGCATGGCTTCTGCGACAGAGTGGGCAGCGTGAGGGTTCCTGGAGGAGCGTGAGTACCAGAATAAAAACTCAGTTAACGGCTAGCAGCAGTGGCATCCCGTGTCTTACGCACTCTTTTCCTCTTTTCGAAGTTGGGTGGGATACCAGTACCCCGGCTACAGAGGCTACCAGTATCTGTTTGAGTGCGGCGACTACAGACACTACAACGAGTTTTGCGCCTTCCAGCCTCAGATTCAGTCCATGCGCCGTGTGAGGGACATGCAGTTCCACCAGCGCGGCTGCTTCAATATGACCGCCGCTAAACAGTGATCTCACCCCGCTGCGGCCTTGTAGCATAGCGACTAGCCTTCTCATGGCGCTTTTTATCCCCGTACCTCCCCCTTTTCTCTGACTCCTCCCCCCCAGAATAGATTCATTTAAATTGTCCCGGACATCTAACTGACTTTTTATGATGCCAATAATAAACATGTTTTGGAAAAACAGAAGAGCTGAATTCTCTTGTTGTTCTTTGACAGTTAAAGGACTTGCACACAAATATGGACTACAATACAAATACACAATTCAAACACAAACCAAACAAATAATAATAATTAGAGGGAAAATTTAAATATTTAAAAATACCTTAATTTAATTTTGTTAACAGAGCTATTTGGTTTTTAACAACATTTTCAATAATTTGAACATAATGTGTATAATATAGGGTTAAATGTAATTTATTTAATGTTTTAAATTTAAAATTTAAATGTAAATCTTATTTTTTTTAATTCATGTAATATTTAATTTAGATTTTTATTATATATGTGTTTTATAATATACATTTGTATTTAATTTAAACTAATTTCTCATTTTTAAGCCTGTTATTGATCATGTTATGCATTAGTATCGCAATGTATGTCCTTTGATTAAAATGTATTTCACTCAACACACATTGATTAATTATTTAATTTAAATATTTAAACTCAAATAAATAATTTCAAAAACTAATATCTGTAAGAACAATTACTCATCAGACTTGGATTAGAATATATATATATATATATATATATATATATATATATATATATATATATATATATATATATATATATATATATATATATATATTGAAATGTATCTTGTTTTTTTGTATTTTTTGAATTTTTATCATAATATAGATGGAGGCATTAATTTACTTAGACGTTTAAAATTAATATAAATAAATTTAATAATACAAAATTCAATTGTAAATCTAATTTTCAACTCTAATGAAACATAATAGCATAAAAATAAATATATCTGAGTTACCTCATGATCACATGACCCGACCGGTGACAGGCCGCTTCCGGTTTTCTCCAGACGCATCAGAGCCAAGATGGCGGCGCTTTTTAAAGCACGGAGAGGTCAGTAGTGTTACTGATTATTACTGTATGTTTATAGCTGTGTCGCTCGCGGCTCGTGAGTGACTCTGCGCGCACGCAATACGCAGCTGGATGCATTTGCAGCTAGTTTATTAAACAGACCGATGCAGAGCGATTCTATTAGTTCACAGACATTTGTCTATATAATTTTTGGCAATTGAATAAATATTAACGTAGAACATAATTTCCTTTAAATGACGCTGTTTCGGTTTAGGTCTAAAGTTGAAACCAATAAACCAGTCGATAAACAGAATAAGACCAATCACCGGCTTACTAAAATTCATATCCTCCCTTTGCTGTGTTCTTGTTGTTTTGCATGGTTTATTGTCAAGTGTGAGCTTAATCTTTATCGAGACAGCTGACTGCTTCATTCAAAACAAATGTCACTCAGAGGAAACAGTCAAACTACTGCTGGTCTCTGAAAGAAACTCAACGTTATGCATTCAGGGTTGGTTTATGTAACAAATCATATATATATATATATATATATATATATATATATATATATATATATATATATATATATATATATATATATGTGTGTGTGTGTGTGTGTACAGAAGCACAATTCTACATTTTAGTGCAGTTTTTCTTCATTATAGCTGTTTTGTATCGTGTGAAAGTGCACAATGACCTTTTACCTACTTTTACTCTGCCGGTTCTGCGCATGCCCTTAAACTCATTTCACTACTAATGTGCACAGTTTATTTACAAAAATGGATAATAGTAGTTTTTTTATTTAAATGTTTTCATGTTTTTAATCGTGTTCATTTGCAGTTTTTATAAGTAATTTTTAACCAAATCAGAATAACTCAAACAAGTTCTGTTTTTGCAAATTAACTCTAATATGTTACTACTGAAATACAGTTGTATATAGTGTATTTGTGTGTGTCTGTGTGTGTGTATATATATATATATATATATATATATATATATATATATATATATATATATATATATATATAAATTAACATAGGTTTTTGTACATGAAGTTTCAAGATTTTCTTTATTTACTGTGTAAATACTATAATCAAATGTTTTTTGCTTAGTCTATGATTTAGAGTTGCACTTTATGCAGTTTTTATTGGCATGTATCTGTAATTTCACTGCTTTATAATTAACTTATTTTTGCTGAATCACATATATGTTACAGTTTTGTTTTCTCATTATTAATTTAGTGACTATATACAGTATGTTTTTCTGTATTTCTCAGCCCTGGGCATGGCGGTAGGCCACGGAGTGCGCCGTTTGAGCCAGCTTGCGGAGCTGCCAGAGTTGCACCAGATGATGAGGCAGACGTGTAGAGATTACGCTCAGAAAGAACTTGCACCAATCGCTGCTCAGCTGGACAGAGATCACAAGTTCCCAGCCAAGCAGGTAAAAGGAAGCCATGGAGCTCCACTGTATTCACTGTCTTTTGATTTGAACATTTGAGGATGATTGCGGTTGGTTTATTTACTTTTTTCCGTGTAGGTGAAAGAACTGGGAGCGATGGGTGTCATGGCTGTAGAGGTACCGGAGAGTCTGGGTGGAGCTGGGATGGATTATCTTGCCTACTGTCTGGCCGTGGAAGAGCTCAGCAGAGGATGTGCATCGACCGGAGTCATCGTCAGTGTAAATAATGTGAGTAAATTAATCCTGCTCAATCTGTTTAAGAGCACATTTAAAACATGTATTGCATATGGTTAAACAATGACATTTTTAATATTTAAAAAATGCCCAAACATAAATTCTAATAATATTTTGAAATAAATATATATATATATATATATATATATATATATATATATATATATATATATATATATATATATATATATATATGTGTGTGTGTGTATATATATATATATATATATATATATATATATATATATATATATATATAATATATACAATTATATACATAATGCATACATATGTACATATACATATACTATATATATATATATATATGCATAGCATATGTATAATCATACTATTGATGCATCCAAATATAACATCCAACATAAAAGCTTTTGTTTACATATTTATGCTGCACTGTGTATATTTATCATGTATATATAAATACACATACATACAGTAAATATTTAGAAAATATTTATTTTATATCATATATAAACATATTAAATAAACATAAAACATTTTTCGTAAATATATGCATGCATGTATTCGCATTTATATATATACATTATAAATGCACACACTATACATATTGTAAACAAAAACTTGTATTTCAAAGGTAAAAGTAATCAATCACGATTAATCGTTTGACAGTGATAATTTCTTCCCTTATAGTTACTATTATATAGAATCACTATTGCTCATACTTGACTGAATCTCTATTTAATTCTGCATGTGATGGAATCGTTGTGTTGTAGTCGCTGTACCTGGGTCCAATTCTGAAGTTTGGCACAGAAGAGCAGAAAACGCAGTGGATTACTCCCTTCACCACAGGGGACAAAGTGGGCTGTTTTGCTCTGAGTGAGCCAGGTAAACACAGCTGCCGTTCCACGAGATCCGTCTGCTTTATAAACACAGGTGCATGGTCACACGCAACCACCAACTGGGAAGCCTTACACTGAGATGATTTCATCTATACATCTATAGATCCATAGAGCCGGCATGTCTAGGCTAACATCGCCGAGAGCGTCTTTTCGTGTGGTATGCGATGCGCTGAAGATGTGTTCTGGCTTTAAAGGAAACGGCAGCGACGCAGGTGCGGCATCAACACTGGCACAGCAGGAGGGAGACGAGTGGGTCCTGAACGGAACCAAAGCCTGGATAACCAACTGCTGGGATGCTTCCGCCACCGTCGTCTTCGCCACGACAGACAAGAGCTTAAAACACAAGGTTCGCGCGCGCCGAATGAACCGATTTGAAAAAGAACTGATTTTATTTTCTCGTTTCATGAAATTGTGTTGCTTTTATCTATTCATGGGGGATTTTCAAATGAACGAATGCGTTATTTATTTACTCAATAAATTCATTATTTTACTTAAAAATCAGGGAATTAGTGCCTTCCTAGTGCCGATGCCTCATCCGGGGTTGTCTTTAGGGAAGAAAGAAGACAAACTGGGAATTCGAGCTTCATCGACTGCCAATATCATTCTGGAGGACTGCCGCATCCCACTCGGCAACATGCTGGGAGAGCGTGGAATGGGCTTTAAGATTGCAATGGTATGATTTTAAAGGTGTTATGTCTTTTTTTTTTTTTTTTTTTTACTGTACTAAAGCATAAAAATAGCATAACATGCATGTAGAATTTTAGGAAACGGATATTTAGTTGACGGCATACCTTAATTATGGTGACCATACATGCTATATTTCTCAGAATATCCTTGCCGGGATTTCTGTATTGCTTCGATTCAAAGTACCTTCAAAGCTTTTTGAAAGCCCGAGGAACCCATGTCGTACACTGATCAGTCTGCACGCGAACTAAGACAAAACCGCAAACCGATTCTACCTCGCCCGAAAAAGCATTGGCATGCATCGAATTGAAATGCGCATAAATCAGCTCATCAAACTTAAGGTGTAAAGGTCATTGCGCGCTGACTCGGAAATGTTTGCACGTTGAAAAGTAAATACGAACTCACCGTATTTTGATTATTTTCACGCAGGTCCTACAAAACCTTCATCCGTCATAACGTTTATTAGACATGGTTCAACTTTTTGCATTTTCAGCATCGATAGCAAGCATTTTGAGAGGTGTTTTGGCCATTCAGAGCTACAATCAAACACACACACTTTGTGTTTCCATGTTTTATGGGGACTCTCCATAGGCGTTTTTATGCTGTACAGACTGTACCTAAACCTACCTCTTACAGGAAACTACTGGCATTTTTAGATTGTTAGAAAAATTAAATCCTTTGTGTTTTAAAGCATAAGCACACACACTCTTCGTTTTTAGGGGCGGGAGAAAAAATCGATTCGAATCGCGATTCTCTCTTCAACGATTCTGAATCATATGGCACGTTAGTAAGTTACGTTTTCAGAGCAGGAAATTTTTTTTTTTAAATATATATAGAAATAAAACTGCATTAGTCTGAATGAAGCCTGTTAAAGCTGCCGCTGTCTATGATCACATCAGTAATAGTGCTGAGGAAAAACGAAAAACCCAACTATTGTCTGTAAACATTCAGACACTTAAAGTTTTAAATAATTATTTTAAAAAAGTGGCCTGCTTTTGTGTACAATTACAACTTTTGTCAGCAACTGTAAATAAAAATAAAAAAGTTCATTTTACTAGTTATAAAACCAAAGCTCTCTCACATTTGCGTTTCATTTGCTTTGTTTGCTTAATGCAGCCGTTTTCTGTCTCGCAGCAAACGCTAGACAGCGGGCGGCTGGGCATCGCAGCGCAGGCTCTTGGTATCGCTCAGGCGGCCCTGGACTGCGCGGCGGATTACGCTCATAAAAGAACTGCTTTCGGGGCCCCGATTGGGAAACTGCAGGCGATACAGGTGATATCTAGTGACCATAACTCACCACAGATGCTCCCTGTGTGGCGCTCGGAGGGAAAGAGGAAAGCTTTAGTGTTTTCGTCTTTCATCTGGGACGATTCAGCGGCTGACGTTTCTCTATAAATGTCTCCTTCAGTTTAAACTGGCAGACATGGCCTTGGCCCTAGAGAGCGCTCGACTGCTCACCTGGAAAGCTGCGATGTTGAGAGACGCAAAGAAACCTTTTACTAAGGTTAGTCTGTTTTATGGTATATATATATATATATATATATATATATATATATATATATATATACACACATATATATATACACACACACACACACACACACACATATATATATATATATATATATATATATATATATATATATATATATATATATATATATATATAGTATAACAGTAACACTTCAGAATAGGTAACACTTGTAGTTAGTAAGGTGGTTGTTAAGTTAAGGTATTTGGTAGGGATGTAGAATAATAACTAATAAATGTCTAATATTCTAGTAATATGCATGCTATTAAGCAACTAATAGGTGCAACTGTAAAAAAGTTTTACTAAAAATGTTTGTTTTGCAGGAAGCTGCTATGGCTAAACTGGCTGCATCTGAGGCCGCTACGTTTGTCTCCCACCAGGTAATCATCGAGTAGATGCTTCATTTCTACAGCTATCACACTGCGGATGCACTAACACGAGTGTTTTGTTGAAACGCGAAGGCCATCCAGGTGCTGGGCGGCATGGGTTACGTCACAGACATGCCCGCTGAGAGACACTACAGAGACGCCCGCATCACGGAGATCTACGAAGGCACCAGCGAGATCCAGAGATTAGTCATCGCCAACAATATTCTCAAAGAATATCAGCAGTAGTTCACGTTACGTCACCGTGCCTGGATTGGCTGATCTGGTCGGTCACAGAGCTCAGGACTGCATTACTGTGACCGTGTTAATGTCGACACACTCGAAGTGCGTTTTCTCATTTGTGCCACAAGAGCGCAGTAGAGAGTCTGGATCTTTTGCCTTCTATCTGGGAGCTTAAATGCATATCTGATTGTACATAATGAATTGCATGCATTTGTTATGCAACTTCAAATAAATAATGATTTTATTACTACGATTTAATTCGTTTTTTAATGGTTTTAACTGCGGCTAAAGGGAATTGCTTATTGGACAAAGTCGCACTGGTATGTGCTTCAGTTGATTACAGTGTGTACAGAGCAGAAATCGTGCGAAAATCACTAGTGAAAATATTCCGTTTTGTCTAATTTAATAATAAAAAATGCAGTATTAAATGAAAAAACGAGTGAAAAATTTTCTGTTTTATTAGAATTTATTTGATGTTTTCTATATCATAAAATGGATTGTTCCGTTGAAAACATTTTTGCATATTTCATAAATATTTTATATGAACATTTCTTTATTTCATATTTGCATATTTTGTTTTTAAAAATTCAAGTAACTTTAAAGAACGCTTTTAAAGAACCCTGTTTATTTTGTGTGTATGCATCTGTTAGTGTTCTTCCTGAGCTCGCGGGGAAATGAGCGCTTGACCAGATTTGGCTTCTTGCCCGCTTGCTGCAGGTCTCTAATCTACCGGCCACATCAGAGGAGAAGAGGCGCCATCGTTTCTTGCGTGCCCTTTCTGTCATTTCAGAGCGTGTGAGCGTTTCCCACAGGACTCACAACTGGGTCAAAGTTCCAGAATCCCTGAGACCTGATGCTGATTATTTTTTATTAGGATAAAGGTCATTGTCCCTGACTTTTGTTGTCCTTGCTTTAACAGTGCCTAAGATCATATGCATCATATATCATATTTTTGGGGTGAAACTTTGCTTTCGCCTCTGCTGGTTACAGTGGCCCTCCAAAAATTATATACACACATTTATATGTATGTATGTATTATCGTATCGTAAGATTATTTTGAAAAACTGTGGCTTTTTAAACCCTAATAAACTCTTAAGTTCAAAGCCAACCACAGCAAGACAGAAATAAAAGCCAGTGCTTTGGCTTAAGGAGAGCCTTCTCTACTTTTGCACTAGCTGAACCTAACAGGAAGCCCTAGACAAAAGCTGGGAGATTTGGAAGTCTACATAGGAATATATGGATATCTGGTATGACGCAAAAAAACAATCCTCATCAAAATCCCTTTTTTAAAAAAATCATATATATTATTAGTTTAGGGAGCCAGTTACTGAATGCATTTATTTTAACAGTATAAAAACAAGCTGGAGTTAAACCTAAAACAAAAATCACATTTCGCTTCAGTTCTTTTATTATTAAAGGGTACGCTTTAGACATTTCGTGCATATGAAAGATGCATAATTTGCGTGAAATCAAAATTACGGACACGTTATTACCAAAAAACTTTATTTATTACTTCGAATGTGCACAGATTTTCCTAAACTATGTACAATCAGGAGGTATAGACTCGTGTAGAGCCGCAGCCTGGAGTCTATAGGAGGAACAATAGGCATCATTCAGTGTCTTATTGATGCACAGACCGTGTCTAATTAGTGCACTCTCATAAAGCGGACCCCCGTAAACCACAGTGATTAAAATCAAATGCGAACAAGCGGGCCGCTGACCCCAATATCATTTACTAAAACAAAAATACCCGTGTACATGTAATTCATTATTACTATGACAAACCGTTATATAATCAAAAAATATACTCAAGCACAGTCTATAAGTTGATATGAAAATGTTTGCCAAGTCGAACGTGAAATATAAAACTATTTTAAACAGTTTTCACATGCCGTGTTCTCACACTCATCTGTAAGAAACGGAGCACCTGAAAATGCATTTTCATATATCTTTGGACCTTAAATCTAGTTTTTGAGTTAAAAATCCAATTACTGATAAACTAGCCAAACATTAAACAGTCCGTATGCGCACTAGTCACTAGTCCATCGTTGAACGTTGGGGTTCACACATAGTTTCGTTTATCGTAGTCCCCATTGAGCGATGTGCTTTTAGTAGGTGGAGGTACGTATTTCAGAGGATACGAGGATTTCTCGTCATGCGGACGAGAGAAACACAGGATCACCCCTCCGACCAGAAGCATGGCGGACGCTGCCCATCCGATGTAGAGCGCGGCTCCAATTTCTCTCTTCTTCATAAGGCACTTGAGGGTCGTAGAAGTCCGAGATGATGTTATTGGCCATCCAACAGAGAGGCACCAGCACAAACAGGCCTGCGATGATGTACATCACCCCTCCGACATTGACTACTCTGGCTTTGATGGACTCTTTGCTGATGCAGTTGGTGCACTGAGCGCCGGCGATGGTTATCATCAGAGCCTGGACGCCCAAAACCGCTGAGATGACCGTCAGAGCCCGAGCGGTCTGGAGGTCGGTGGTCAGCGCCAGGACAGAGTCGTGCATTTTACACTGCATCTGACCAGTGCTCTGGACCACGCAGGACATCCACAGCCCGTCCCAGATGTTTTGAGCCACCACGATGTTGCCCTCGATGAAGGCGGACACTTTCCACATGGGCAGCCCGCAAGCCACCATCACCAAAAGCGTCCCGGTGACGCTCAAGCCGAGTCCAATAATCTCCAGACATGCAGAAATCATCTTTGCAAAGTTCTTTTTCTGCGCTTCTCTCTCGGTATGGAAAGTATTTTTTGTTTAAAGCGGGTGTTCGGAGCAGAAGAGACTCTACATCGCTCGGCAGGGCTGCTCTGATGAGACGCGGTGGGAGTTTTCTGCTCTCGTTCGCAGGGAGGATGCTGTTATACCGCACGCGCGACAAAGAGGAGCGGCTCCGGCCAATCGGAGCGCGGCGCGTTTCCCGGCAGCCAATCAGAAGTGAGAGCCGCGGGACAAAACTGGATAAGACCAAACTACATCGTTCAGTTTTAAGAGTGACGGCGGGAGCTACATGCTGGAAGTGTGACTTCCTTGTCTTCCTGGTATTCTTTAAGAAGAAAAGCCCACTTTACACAAGGGTTGCAGGTGTCAAAACAAGCACACAAACGTAGAAGATAAGAGGTGATTTCATCATGTTGAAAAGGAGCGTCAGGAATAATTGACTACGGAGCGTTGCAAATAATACGCGACTGAGGTGAAACGGACACGAGAATAAATTGTTTTGGTTAAAACTGCACATAAAACCGAAACGCTTTCAGTTATTTCCTATTGAGCGAGCGAGTGTGTGTGTGTGTGTGTGTGTGGAAGAACAAGCGCGTATTTCGGTCTCTTTTCTAGTCGCTACACACACACACACACACACACACACACACACACACACATATATATATATATATATATATATATATATATATATATACATTTTTACAGTCATTATTTTTAAAAGCGAATGGTAACCAGTCTGAAATAGTAATCGGACAGAAGCTAGGACCCAATTAGCAACCAACTAGACCCCCTTAGGAACAATTAGGTTATGCACCTTTTGCATGTCTATCTAGCAGTGTGTGTTTCTTGCTCGTTTTATTTAAGACAAAGACTAGGCTTTGTTAGGTAATAACGTAATTTGTCTGGTAATTTAATCTGGCACTCTGCAACAAAGAATAAAAGAAAGAAAGAAATTGCAACTTTTTTTTATCTCAGATTTCACTGTAACAAAAAATAGTTGTTTCAGCTTAAAATAATTTGTTACCCTGCTGACTTCCTTTTTTTTTAGTTTAGTCAACTGGAAATTTTCCAGTTGTCACTTAAATTAACAGGAAGTAACTTAAAACTTCAATTCAGCGGGGTAACAAACTTTTAAGTTTAACTTTTTGGATTTTTTAAAATTATTTATTTTTACAGTGTGCTAGTGACTTTTTTTTATTAGCGTGTAAACTATTACAGATTGTTAAGGTTTAGCCGTTTATCATTATTTTTTATTCCACGATGAAGAAATATGTATTTAAAAATAATAATAAATAAATAAAATGACATTTTTTTTTACAAAATTGTGAGATGAACTCAGACTTGAATTGAAAGTCAGAACTGTGAGATAAAATTAAATTAAAATTACTTTTTTTTTATTCACATGGTGGAAACAAGTGCAATCAACAAAAAAAGAAAGAAAAAACTTTGATTAAAATCTAATATCTAACCTATTGATCAATAATTCAAACAATGCTATTTCTATGCCTTTATACGCAATATATGCATTAATAGCATTTGTATCGACGTTTCTTTAGCTACTTTACAGTTATATTATTAATCTGAATAACATTATTTTTAAGTGTGCATTGAAAACGCTCCTTTAATGTCTTCAACTTGCGTGATTCGAATTTATCTACGTGCCGCCCAGTGTGTCATGTGTACAGTCATAACGCATGCTTAGATTTGTTACTTCCTCTCCTAAAGCATGCAGAGGAGTGGCGCAGGAAAAACAGGAAGAGGGGTGAACTGTCTCGTATTCGTGATTGTGAACATGCAGCTGCGGAGAGAACGACGGAAGACGGCCACGGGACCACCTTAGATACCAAAGACTCGAGAGCCAAACAGTTCGCTTTGTTTTGGCCTTGTAGAGCCAACGACCTCAGCGAATGAATTTTTGAAATTATTATTTAGCATAATTTGTTCGATTACGGTTAAATCGACACAAACAGCTGCTTTCCCAGAAGCGATCATTTCCTATGTCCTTAAGGTACGATTGTCTATTTACTGGAGTGGACGCCCCTCATAGAGGCTTATTTCCATGTAAAGCAATTGATGACATTTACTGTAACCAGGTTCCTCTCTTTAAAAGCCCTCAAAAAAAGCGTGTTATCAGTAAGTCAGCCACTTTCCCAAAGTGTTGGAAAAATGCTGAGTTAGTGGCACCTTGACAGAAGCACTAATAACGAGTCGGGCTCAAGCAGGAAAATCTCTGTTGATTCAGGCTGTTTTTCCTCAGGAGGGTCTGGGTAAAACGTTGCAGCATGTACCGGCCTCCCCTGTTTTTAGCAAAAACAAAGCCCATAGACAACAGTATTGCCCAAAATGGCCAACCGAAGATGTCAAATATTTAAAAAAAGTTTGCCATTGATGGTTGGAGTGTAAGAGGAATTTTATATGATGTACATTGCGACAATGACTTCTATATAAGTATGCTCTTTCTGTGAACAGGCAAAACTGCCAACATTAACAAAGTAAAGACAAACGCCGTCTGTGTTGTTTCGGTGATTGTGTTGTCAACACAGAGTCCTGCGAACTTTTAAAAAAAAAAAAACAACAACCAAAAAACAGGATGCCAGTAATTGCGGATGACAGAGAAAGATGCTCTCATTGGCTGATTCAAGTTTTCTTACTTTATGTGTTTGCTGTAAAGTAAATGTAGCATGATGATCATAAGATAGACCACACCAAACCGCTGGCGTTTAGTCATTTTAACTATTTATATTAGTCATTACACTGGGAAAATATACCCCCAGTGCATTCGCTGAAGTCTGCTTATTTAGTGTGGCATCTGCGCAAAGCAAAAGAACCATTACCCTTGTGACCTAAATTGATCGGGAGGGATCTGATAAGTAAATTACCGCAGGGAAGGAACAGTGGGTCTTTATGATAACGGAGTAAAAGAAACGGACAGGACAGACCAGAATGCATTAGAAGTCTGCAAAAAAAAGCTATAAGCCAGATTTACTAACAGCAGCCCAAACCATCTTTTGCCCCTTAAAATAGTACTGTTCAGATTTACAGGTTTGAAGGCAAGGATAGATGCATAAATGGATGGACTGATTAATGTATAGCCGGCTAGAAAACGGCATCTAATGATATTTAACGAATTAGCTTTTGAGATCAGGTTTAAAGAAAACCTCACATCCCAACATGCATTACTTGGTTGTATTTTTTTGCGCTGCAGTTCATCAGATCCATCTTCCTGTCGTTCCAGTTCGACTTTAAATAAATCGAATCTGCCCGAATCTGAGATGTGAATTTCTCCAATTTTCAACATCGCACAAGCGCCAAAACAACTTGCCACCGTGACATCTAGTTTTTTCTGCGCGTAAAAAAAAGTCGTGTTGATGTGAAAAAGGGCCGTGCGTGCGTGCGCACGTTTAATCTGAACGCGCATTAAAACGGGGTCAGCTAATAACCGGCGTCATTTCCTGAGAACAATCAGCCCCTCATCGGCGTGGAAGTATAATTAGAAAGAACACAAACAAAGCCGCGTTAATCAAAGGCTGACCTCATATCGCGTTCATACGCTATCCGCGTACGACCCGGCGTGTTTTATCAATTTTAGCAAGAATCTTGAGGATTTTCCAGAAGTGCAGAAAAAGAGCTGATGCGCATGTTTTCTGCAGATGTTTCCTCAAGTCTCGGTGGAGTGCAGAAGCCACGCCAGGTGTCTGGAACTCCACACGTATCTAACGGGCCTCATCAGTAACATCAGTCAGGACGTGAGCTCAGAAACAAAGCATCAAGACCTCCTTCTTTGGCAGCGGTCGCAGCAGCTCCATCTCGTCTCGCGGAGGATGATCGCGTGGAGTCACGTGGGCCGGGGACGGATGGAATTGTATGGCGCGGAAATCCTGTCCTGTCTTATTATTTCCCTCAAGACTATTGTTCCAGCGTAGCGAATCCGACTATGTAATCAACCGATTCGTTTTCATATCATTAATCTTTCACAAGCTTTCTAAACGGTCGAAATCGCCTTTTCTCAAAAATGCTTGCATGCAGTTGTTATCGCTTATGTTTAGTTACTAGTTTAGTGGTTATTTACTGACAGGCAAAAAAAAAAAAAAAAAGGGATTTACATTGACTCAAAATATCACAGCTATGATCAGGCCATTTCTGCCACGCATATAACAAATGAAAAAATGGTTAATTAAAATTATGATGTAAAAATTTTATAAAAAGTTGAAATTAAGTAAAGCACAAAGTCAAAATTGGCACAAAAATGTATAATTATTATTATTTTAATTATGACATCCTTAGTTAAAATCGTGACATAAAATAAATAGCCTAATTATGACGATAAAAATTTGTTTTGACCTTTAAAATTAGAAATTGACATTAGATTCTATGACATTAGACATTAGTTATAGTTTTAACTTTTATGTAATAATTTAGACATTTGTTTTATCTCATAATAGTGACTTGGTATATCAATTTCAATTTTAAAGTCATAGTTTTTAACATTTTATTTTTAACGTCTTAATCTTCTTATAATTTGGATCTTCCATATGTACAGTATATATATATATATATATATATATATATATATATACATACACACACACACACACACACACACACACACACAGTTGGTTCAGCCCTATTTGAGAAACTGTATTAACGATTTTTAATCTTTTTTTTTTTATTTTTTAATTGCCACAAATCTCTGCTGAGACATTAGCAACATTACTCTTTGTTAATTTAAAGACGGACATAACAACAGAAATGTTATGAGTTATGAATGTGGTTGTCACTCCTGTTAACTGAATTCTGTGAACATAATCACATTAAGTTCACTGTTTGAGTGAACCTATTGAATTCCCGTACTAGAATATTAACCCATATCCTAATATTATTAAAGTTGTAAAGAATAAATGGGTTAAACGCTGATCTTGGGGAATGCGCTCAAGGTGATTTATGCTAATGGGAGTTAAGTTTGTATTCACAATTAGTCTTAGGAATAATCGTATGCCAAACTTTAAGAGTCACCCACCCGTCATGAATCGCGAGGCTTTATTACAAAATGAATTTCATAACATGTTCCTCAATTATAGTAATGAAGTTTATATACGGGTCCAGTTATCACCAGGAAGCAGGTCTGATTGTATCTTGTACATTAGTGTTGTCGTTTCTGAATGAAATCGTGAGTCAAGCACATTGCATTCAGTCACTGTACAAGTATGACCATCACTTCATCCCGTGTTTTGCTGGGAATTAGTCATACCCTCAGGACAAACTGGTTTGAACAGGCCCCTCACAGTGGTGAAAATTCACTCATCTGACTCACTGGTTCCTTTATATTTCCTGAGCTATTTTCCCTATCAACCTTGAGATCAGCTGCCGACTTCCTGTGTCCATACAGTACAGTCATAAAGAAACATTTACGGACCGGATGGCCTGTCAGATACCCTTTTTACAGTACAACCATTTTTTTTTTTTTGGGTGAAATCGGTTTCTATAAAAGTGGGTAAATATTTGATGAAACTGAATGAGCCGATATGCACTTTCTTTAGTTTTTCCGGCAAATCTGATCACAACATTTGAATATTAAAAACAATTTTTGATGTTCAGTCGCGTAGAAAATCAGTTTTAACAATTATCACAATCGTAGTTTGCGTTTCAGCTCAACTCAAGCGGGCAAATCCATTGCGACCCTTAAAATAAAACGTAAAACTTGGGTTTTACAAGAAAAGAGGGAGATGTTTGCCTTAACTCCCGCCCGCCTTGCTTCAATTGTTCGAAGAGAAACAAGGAAACAGCTTGTACAGAACAATAAACGTTTCCTGCAGCGTACCAGGCATCTTTACTGAGCTGGTGCAGAGCCGCTCGATCCACCTTTAATGAGCTATTGTATGGATGCGTAACACAAGCCCCTATGTGTTCCTGAGATGCCAGGTTCCCAAGAAAGGTTATTGTGGCCCACAGTCGAGGCTGTCCATTGGAGGAAACGTTCAGAAAGCTGGCCATGATGCATCCTGTAGAACATCGAGCGCCTTGAGACGTACCGAACAGAAACAAATGAGCTGCCTCAGTCGGCGTCACGGCAACTGGCACCTATCCATATGTTTTTGCGTCGCGCTTACGTAATTCCAACGGCACCAGTTTCCAGAGGCTATTAGATGCTAGTAGATAAAAACATTTTTGCACAAATAGAAGTGTTCTACTTTCATGCTATTTGTTTTGTTTTGTTTTAAGCTTATAAAATGAGCGACAAAGAGCTTTCACACAAGTCACCTTTAACATGAGAAGTGATACTAAGTTAATATCTCAACTTCATAAGAATCATCTCAGAATTCTTTCTTTTTAGAGTTACATCTAAAAGATTTGACTTTTTTCTCAGAATTCTGACTTCGTATCTTTTATCATTTTTCTATTTTTAGCCGGGATTTTAAGTTTACACCTCTAAATGTTGACATCTAAATACTGAGTTTACGTCTCACAAATAGTCACTAATTGTGGCTTTTTTTTGTATGTGAATGGGACTTTGTGATTGAGATTGTGTCATAATTCTTTTTTTAAAAATCAGGATTCCAAGTTCGCATCTCTAAATTGTTCATTTATATCTCGCAATTCTGATTTTTTTTTTTCCTGACTTTTTTCCTCAGAATTTCTGAGTTTGTCTCGCACTTCTTTTTTTATCTAGTTTACATCTTATGATTACAGACTTGTATTTTTCTCTCTAAAAGTCTGCCATGTACGGTATATATATATATATCAAAATCCTCTGAATTTTACCTTTCTATTACTTTTTTTAACCTCAAAATTCTAAATTTGAATCTCGCGATTCTTTGCTTTTTTGAAAAAATTCACATCCTCTCGAAATCGTGACATATAGATGCGATATATAATCTCAGAATTCTGATATTTACACCAAAAGTCTACAACATTTCGAAATTCAGATTTTTTTTCTTTATGTGTAAGTGTTTTTCTCTAAAATAGAATCTCAGAATTGTGACATTGAAACTCGTTCAAAATTCTAAAAAGTCAGAATTGCAAGATAAAGAGAAAGTTTTCGTTTATATTTTTTGTTCCGTGATTATTTCTATTCGTCCATTCAGTTCATTAACCTTCTTACGTCACTACACTCTTGACAGATCTTTTTTCTGTCCAATGAAGATGAGCTGAAATTATGATAAAGTGGCTGCACCTTTACGCTAAAGAAGGGATTTCTTTTGATGTATGCAACAACAAGCCTAGCGGCAATGGCCTCAGCTCCAGGGAATGATAAAAAGCTCGGACGAAATAATAGGGAAGCGCGATGACATCATAGCCGTCATTTCAATCGAGAAAGTGAATTGCAAATTAGCAAAGTTATTGAAGAACAAAAATACAACAATGCTTGTGTGATTGCCAAATAGCCGTACTGCGATCGTTTAGATTATTAATTGCGGCGTTAATTGTTTGGCTGCTGTCTAATAACCAGCACTGAAGCACAGGAAGGTGGCCGTGGTGAGCAGCTGGGTTATTTCTACAGGATTTTCCCATCATTGTTTTGCTCCGGTTCGCTCCTGTGATAGTTTGGCCGCGCGAGCGATCGCAGCGCTGTCTCGCAGTTTTTATGATGTTTTTGTTTTGTTGCCCCATTGTTTATAACTATCGGCTTTCGTCAGGCCAGTAATATATCGCGAACTCTGAGAGCGATGAGCTGATTACGGAAGAGATCGTCCAGATTTGTCTTTCATTTCTCAATATGGTTCATGGGGCTACTTTGGCGCCATTGAAAATGATATCAGATAAACAAGTTTAACATCAGGTCATGCAAAGACGTCCATACAAAGATTTTTTTCAAATCCACGATCATTTGTACTTCTTTTGCATCAGAAAAAGGCTATTTTTTAAGCAAAGACACATTAAATTGGTGAAAAATATTTCCAAAAGTATTGGTATTTCTTATAAATTCTGTTCTTTTGAACTTTCCATTCATAAAAAAAAAGAAAATAAATTATTATGGCACAAAAATATGCAACAGACGTCTTTGTTCAGCATTGATAACAGTTTCTACAGCATCAAATCAGAATATTGTGATGATTTCTGCAGGATCGTGTGACTCTGAGAGACTGGAGTAATGATGCTGAAAATTCAGCTTTGCATCACAGGAATAAATTACATTTTTTATATATATGTGATCCTGGATCACAAAAACAGTCATAAAAAAAAAAAAAAAAAAAGTATGCATCATCTAAATTGAGAAAATCACCTTTAAAGTTGTCCAAATGAAGTTCTAAGCCATGCACGCTACTAATCAAAAGTTTAGTTTTAAAATATTTACACTAGAAAATGTATTAAATGTCTTTATGGAACACAATGGTCTTTTAATATCCTAATGATTTTTTTGTCCATGTATTTTTAGCTATTGCTACAAATATACCTGTTTGACTTAAGACTGATTTTCTGGTACAAGGTTACATTTATGACAATAGAAAACATTTTAAATTGTCATAATATTACTGTTTTTAATGCATTTTCTTGAATCAACTGAATGCAGAGTGAGCATAAGGGACTTATGATAAATAAGAAATCGTGCTCAGTATGTTTTCCTGTTTTTCAGAGATTAAATGATTTAATCGGGAACTGTGTCATTTATTTCTATTTTTATTTTTCCTCTGCAAGACACTTAAAAATATTTGCCCCGATTCAGGAGCTGATACTTAACCGAACATAAATGCGTTATTTCCCTTTCAAAAAGAAACACGAGTAAACCAAATGAATTGCAAACTGCTCCAGAGGGAACTATTGTGTGCTTTCGGTGAATGTTGACGTCCCTCCCTGATCCCGTCAAATCATGCAGAGTCCTTTACATGTAAGAAAAGTCTCCCCTGGACTGGATTTTATGAATCTAGCGGGGAAAAAAGTGCTGAAACGACAGGTCTGCAGACCTCCTGATGGATCAAAGGAGGCTCTTTTGTTTGAGGACTCTACACAAAGATGTCAAGTTTCCATAGAAATTGACTGACAAGTTTCTAATGCGTTGAGATCGACCAAATCCTCTGTAATGAAGAAACAGCCTTCACTGATCAAACCCGCTTCACGTGGAGGCCCCTATACTCAAATCTGAATTGTTTTATGTATTACAGCAGATACGCTACCAAATATACAACAATTGAAATATTATTTTTTTCACAGCAAATGAGAGATATCAGCATTATTTCCTCAACAAACTTCAAACGACGAGAGGAAATTGCTTGATAGCCTACAGCCCGCGTTCATTTACTTAATTTTTTTCCTCCAGTGTCAGACTCTTCCTAATTTAAGAGGCCTTTGATGCGTTTCTAGAATAAATAAAGCGCCCCGTTCCGACACGGAGAGGAACAATACCTTATAGTTTGGCCTGGTAACCTGTCACACAGTTTCCTGGGCAGTATTTACAGAGCAGGGTCTCACTATTGTGTTGCTCTCTGGGCATCTTCCTTTGCTTGTCGTTCTCTCTCAGGAAAGCCGCAGTGCATGAATGGAACAGATCATCTGAGCGCACAGAGGCTGTCTGGCGTGCACACACTCACACCATCATGTGCAAGCGTTTGTAAGGATTCACACAAACTGGATATGACGTTACGCTGCCACCATGTGTCAGGTCCTGGAAGTCCCGGAAGAGCAGTCCTGGAAGAGCCATTAGGTAAGCCTTCATTTTACATGTTAATTCAAATGTAGAAAAAAATAGTAAAAATAGTCAAATAAAAAAATATATATTAATTTGACATTTAACTAAATAATTAAATAGTTTAACTAAATAATTACATATTTATTAATGTATTTATTAATATTTAAAAAAAAAAAAAAAAAAAAAGATTAAATAATTCATTCTTGGCAAAACGATATTTGGGTTGCAGAAAAAAAATCGGAGAAATTGTTATATATGTGACCCTGGACCACAAAATGGACTGCAAAATGGACTTAATTCGCTGGGGTATATTTGAAGCAATAGCCAAAAATACATGGTATGGGTCAAAATGATCGAGTTTTTATTTATGGCAAAATCCACTAGTATAATACAGTAAACGTAAATGTTCCAGGAATATAAATCTCGTAAATTTCCTACCATAAATACATCAAAACATAAAAATTGACAGCTTTAAAGGCAATTTTCTTAATATTTAGATTTTTTGCCCCCTCAGATTCCAGTTTTTTGAATAGTCGTGTCAAATATTGTCCAATCTTAACAAACCATACATTAAAGCTCATTTATTCAGCTTTCGGATGACATATAAATCTGTTGCAAACGACATTTAGGACTGGTTTTGTGGTCCAGGGTCACACAGCCTTTTCCATTTTTATTTTCCTTCACACTTGTATCGTTACCTTTTATTGTACATATCTGTGCTGTCAATTAATTCATTAATACAACCGTTTACTATCTATCTAGTCATATAATCAATTAAACATTTTAATATATATAGTAAATGAATTAAACATTTTAATATATATAGTAACACGCAATTCTCAAATGGTAAGATGTTAATTCTGTTAGGTGCTGCCCGTGCATTCAGCAGCATCATATTCAGCTGTTCTCCTCGCCGACATTTACATCCTACTATGGCGAAACCCTTCTCATGAATATTAATTACGCAATGCTTCCGCTGCGCGGCTGCCATCCAATAGCGACGAATCGCGCCGACATTCCTCGGTCGGTCGTCCAATGGAGAAGTCCAGGCTAATGAATATTAATGAGCGCGCCTTCTCCATAGTGCGATTTGCGGTTCGGCGTCTCCGAAAGCGGCCGGGATGACGAGCAGCGCCAGGTACAAGAGCAGGGCGGTGAAATCAGGTAAGAGAAGTGAGGCGTTACAAGTACGCGACCGAAACGATAGACACATGCAATAACGGAAACGTAATTTGTCTGTTTGCATCAACCGCTCCGGATTTCCTAACGTCTGGGTGGGCGTCTGCATCGTTCACCTGCCGCGGGCGTCTCGCATCACACAACAGAGGACGCAGAAGTAAGCTACTTTTTAGTCTATAATCATCATTTTAAATAACATAGCGTGTATGCGTTCGCCATAGGTTGATTCACATCTGTGCGCACGCTGTGTATATTTCTGGGACAGTGGGTTGGACTGCTATGAATAGAGCCATCGGGCTCTTATGACGGTCCCGAATCGCTTTATATCTGTTCGGTCGCGAGAGTAACAACGAACACCGAAATATTACATTCTGTACAGTCGGTCTGACACGTAGGCTTTGCAAATAACCCATCCGTCCAATTCATAGACGCTGTCCGTTTTCAGAGATGCATGAAACTAATCCTCACCGCCCGCTTCCAGCGTCCCACATTTCATCACAATCTCTGTTTGACCTCACTGTAAAGCAGCAGAGGAACTGCATGCATTGCATCATTTGAGGACAATGAAATAGATGCTGACACCACCGGTCCTAACGCGCTTCTTAAAATTCACTGAATCTAATTGCATAATTATTTCAATTATATTTCACCCCAAAATCTAAACTGCATTAAACGATGCTTGTTTGCAATTAATGCCATTTGCATTGTGACGCTTTACTTTCTTGGTGCAATACAATGCGAAAATCTTCATAGCTCCATAAAAAAAGTTCATTTGCTTCATGCATACTATGGTTTAATATTTTTCTGTTAATTCTGATTATATTTACTTATAAACAAGTACGTTTGTTAGAGGCCTGTTTGAATTTTTTCACAGTGTTTTGCGATCCTTTTCAAATCTTGGAAAACCCTGATGCTCTGTGCACTGGCTTAGAAAACATCTAAATGTGCTCTCCGTGTGTCCACCCGGGGGCGAACTGTCAGTCAAACCTGGGCGACTGATAAAAATAACACTAATGCCTCCGTCTGCTAGGAAACGTTCAATTCATTTCTTGTCTTGTTTCTCGGTGAACGCCCACGAATACATGCACGCGGCTTTCAGCGACCGAGACCGCTGCCAGTCGTGCATGAAAGCAAAATCCAATATCCCTGCCTCTGGGTGAGGATAAACCTCTTTCCCCGATTCCCAGACAGACCCAACAATCCTGGAGATGGAGCCAAGCTGGAGAATCCAACAAATGTAGTTTGCAACCTTCGCTTTTTAATCCAAACTTGTTATTTGGTAATATAACGTAATGCTTTCTCAAAAACAAGCGCTATTGTTAGTCTTATTGTATTTGTGTTTCACGCGAACGCAGATCCTGCACGGCATGTAAAACGCATTTGCATACTCTGCTGCCCTTTAAGATGCATCGGACCAATAAACAGGGCTAATTTTGCATATTCGCGATGTAAACCAAGCATAGTGATTCTGTATGACAGGAGAGAGGCTTTATATAATAGGATAAATTATGTAATATTGTAAATATGGACTGTGAGGCCTCCGGCGCTGGCTGCTCCTGCACAGACTCTGTAAGCACAATGAAACATGGCAGGAATTGTGGGATTGCCCTAGTAAGGACGTGTGTGTGGCATACATCAGGCTGGCTGTTGGGGGTTGGGTGCTTGGATTCATCTTTATCCCGCAGCTATCACATGATTTGCTTTGCTGATGTCCGTTTTTTTGCATACCGTACAGTTGTTTTGATACGGAAATTAACGCGGCGGTATTAGTACTGCGTTATTGAATCATCCCGTTATTTGCCATCGTTTTAGGAAAAAGAGTATGTCGGCTTCGCCACCCTCCCGAATCAGGTTCACAGGAAGTCGGTCAAAAAAGGCTTCGATTTCACACTCATGGTGGCAGGTGAGGTTCCGGGTCTTGTCAACTCAAACTTATTGTAAAATTATTAAATATTGTATTTTTTTTTTTTAAATGATAGTCCGCCGAAAAATAAAAAAGATACGGTCATATTATTTCATGGCTGTCTATATGTTTTCATGAGTTTTTGTCTTCAAAAGAAGATCTTTGGAAAAACAAATTATTTATTTACAGAATTTTAAATTATTTTTATTTTTGAATGTAATGCCAATTTAATAAAAAAAAAAAAAACAAAATATATAAAAAAATTTTATATATATATATATATATATATAAAAAAAAATATATATTAAAAAAATAAATAAAACACTTGAAATGAAAATGTTCCCATGGCAAGCAACTAAATTAAAATGCAGTTCAAGTACCAAAATGACTAAAGCTCCATTGGAACTAAATGTAAATTAAAGATAGAATCATAAAAACATGTAACAAAATGACTTAAACTTAAAATGAGATTAAAATGAAAAATAATCAAATACAAAAATAGTATATAAAAATACTAAAATGACACTGCTTATCACAAAAAAAGTAACTATTAGAGAACTATTAGTGTTTATTAATATTTGTAATTATTTTTATATTAATTAAAAAAAAAAAAAAAATATATATATATATATATATATATATATGCTTTTTAATTTCAGTAATTGTGTTGTTTTTGCCATTTTTTGTGTTTTTTCTTTTTTATATGTATGTCTATGTATAGTTTTTTTTTATGAATTTGTGTTTCAGTTTTAGTTTTAATATCAGGTTAAACCGAATTAAATGAGAAATGTTTGCACCCGTCGTCTCTTAGGGGAGTCCGGTCTTGGAAAGTCCACCCTGATCAACAGCTTGTTCCTCACAGATCTGTACAAGGACAGAAAACTCCTCAACGCCGAAGGTACGTCTCTGCTCCCAAACCCGCAGACTTTTGCCATTTAAAAGACACGTTTGTCCTTCCTCAACGATGTATTTATTCACGTTCAGAGCGCATCAGCCAGACCGTGGAGATCATCAAACACACGGTGGACATCGAGGAGAAGGGCGTTAAGCTGAAGCTGACCATCGTAGACACGCCAGGCTTTGGAGACGCTGTCAATAACACAGAGAGGTCAGTCCTTAAAGTTTACCTCAGATATGTTCATTATCGGTGGTTTTCTGCTAACAGGATGCTTTGTCTTATCCGTCAGCTGGAAAACTATTACGGACTATATTGAGCAGCAGTTTGAACAGTATTTTCGGGATGAAAGCGGCTTGAACAGGAAGAACATCCAGGATAACCGTGTCCACTGCTGCTTGTACTTCATCCCTCCGTTTGGACATGGGTAATCCATCCTGACTCTCTGATTATATTATGATACAATGTACGTATCTGAATAAAATACGTTCTGATAAAGGCACCCTGTAGCCCATGGCGCTAAGGGTTATGGGTATAAACATACGCATTAGATGCAATAGAAGTTGCTTTTGATAAATGCATCTGCCATATGCATAAAGGAAAATCAAAAGTAGCATGTTAAATTTGAAAAAGGAAATAATTATTAAAAACATAATATATAATTATTCATATTGAAATAATTATTAAAAGAATAAAAAATGATTATTAAATATTATAATTTCTTTTTTTTTGAAACATTTTGGGTTTAGCTTTTAACACTATTACCAATGAGCAAAAAAAATGTCCCTCGTGTTGTTTCTTTTATTAAAATTAAAACATACGCTCACTTTCAAATGTTTGGGGTCAGATTTTTTTAAGGAAAGTTACTTAAATACTTTTATTCAGCAAAGATTCATTAAATCGAACAAAAGTGACAGTAAAGGCATTTAGAATTATTATGTTCTATTATATTTCTGGAACGATTTCAACTAAATGCTGTTCTTTGAAGGCTGAAGTATATCATGTTGTAATAAGAAGAATTGATGATAATAACCAGTGTATTAGAATGATTTCTGAAGGATCATGTGACACCGAAGACTGAAAATTCAGCTTTGGTCACAGGAATAAATACAATTTTAGAATATATTAAATTATATATAAATTGTATATAAATATTAATGCAATAAGAACATTTAAAAGAAAATCCCGAAACATTTAAATAGTAATATTTCGTATAGGCATCAAACTCGAGTGAACAAAAAATCTTATCGTCCATCACATGGCCTCTTCGATGAAAGTTAGACTCTAAACATCTCTTCTCCCCCCTCAGGCTTCGGCCCGTGGACGTGGAGTTCATGAAAGCGCTGCAAGACAAGGTGAACGTGGTTCCTCTCATTTCCAAGGCTGACTGTCTGACGCCAGCGGAGATGAGGAAGATGAAGGACAGGGTAAAGAGGACCGGCTTGTTTACGCATTCACCTCGCTCCGTGTGTCAGGGCTCCTGACGTAACCCGTGTTTTTTCACTCTTCTGTTCAAGGTGAGGGAAGAGATCGAGAAGTTCGGAATCAAAGTCTATCAGTTCCCAGACTGTGATTCTGACGAGGACGAGGACTTCAAGCAACAGGACCGAGAGCTAAAGGTCAGTATTATGATTCGATGCTTAATGATTCGAGGCATGAAAATTGATGTTCACTCTTCCATTCAAGGTTGATGTTTGGTTCGTAGGGCCCACGTCGCTTTAGCAATATGACGAAGAATCAAAGTCACTCATCCGAAACCAAATACACCGCCTCCATTAAGGGTTTTAAAGTTTGACTGCTGGTAGATGCTCTAACTAGTCCTCTGGCCTGATTTGGTAATAATAATAAATGTTCTAGATGAAACTAATATAAAAAATGATGGAATGAAAAAAAAAAAAATATATAAATATATATATATATATATATATATATATATATATATATATATACATATATACACACACACACACACACACACACATATATATATATATATATATATATATATATATACACACACATATACATATACACATATATATATATATATATATATATATATATATATATATATATATATATATATATATATATATATATATATATATATATAAGCTCAACCTTTCTGCAGAATTTGACTAACTTATGTAAACTTTCCAACAAATAAATAATAAACAATAAAATAATTAATAAAAGGTAAAAAAAGGAGTCATCCTAACCTAACGTATAATACAAAACAAAGCAAAACATTTCACCCAAACAGTGGACTCTTCAAAAGAATGACTTTAAACTCACAGTTAGTTGTTAAAAATGTAAAATAAACGTTAGAAGCAAAAAATCTAAATCCTCAATGCTATGTGTTTCAGGAGAGCACTCCATTTGCTGTGATTGGGAGCAACACGATAGTTGAGGTCAAAGGTCAGCGGGTGAGAGGCAGACTTTACCCATGGGGCATTGTGGAAGGTCAGTACAGATCTGCGCTTGAACGTCTACGCTCTGCATGAGACGGGCTCTGTATTAATAGAAACTGAGTTTTGTAAGAAATAAGAAACAGGTACGTGCGCATATCTCTTTTCTCGCAGTGGAGAATCAGTCCCATTGTGATTTCGTCAAGCTGAGGAACATGCTGATTCGCTCACACATGCATGACCTGAAAGACATCACGTGTGACGTGCACTATGAGAACTACAGGGCACAGTGCATACAGCAGATGACGAGGTAAGTCACCAGGCTTTCTCAGATACGCCACTAAATAACAAAACTTTGCTTAAGAGATGTTCTGTTTCCACCAGCAAACTGACTGATAACCGCGTGGAGAGCCCCATCCCGATACTACCACTGTCCACCCCGGACGTAGAGACAGAAAAGCTGATAAAGATGAAGGATGAAGAGGTCAGCCAGCTGTTCAGTTATCTAGTCATTACAGTTCTTTATAAATCCGCCACAATCAGGGCCTAAAAGATTTTACTACACTTGAAAAATCAAAAGTGACTTTTTTTTCCATCCGTGAAACTGTGTGTGCAACTGTACGAAACACACGATAAATATGAATTAATTTAGTTATTAAAAACAAACAATTTAACTATTTAATACTATCTAATGCTATTTAGTATTTCAATTTAATAATAATATATTACTATATAATTAAATAAAATATTAATTATTAATATCATATGATTATTTTATTATGCCGGGCAATGATTAATCACATCCAAAATAAATGTGTGCGCTGTGTATATTTATTATGTATATATAAATATACACATATGCATGTATATATATTTAATAAAAATGTGTATATGAATATATTAAATATATTTATATACAAAATAAATGATAGGAATATACATTTATGCTGTATGCGTGTCTTTATATATAGATTATCAATATACACACATATATTGTGTTCACAAAAACTTCATTGCCCAGCACTATATTTTATATAACAACAGTGCAATTACAATAATAATATTTATAGCTGATTTTTTCCTTTGCTGTCAAATGTTAGCTATTATTTTTGGCATAACACTGCAGGGAACTTCTCTGTTGAAATGCTTCTCTTTTTTAACAACCGATTTATAAAGCATTCTCATTATGAACTTGTTGCATGTTCAGGAATACTTATTTATATAATTACAACGCAAGCTTTATACTCACTAATGCTGTTTTTTATTCACCTTCGATGCTTGGATGCGACTACTGCTCTAGTCTTAAAGCGTCTAATAATTTATAATATTTCAGAAAATGCGCATCAGACAAGTGTTCATGCCTTGCATCCCTAAATGCCGAATCCGCCTAACATGGCTGACTCTGTCCCTCACAGTTGCGGAGGATGCAGGAGATGCTTCAAAAAATGCAGCAGCAGATGCACGAGCAGGACCTGTGAACGCCGCCCCCCGATCAAAAACAGCTCATCACACAAACAGACACTTAACACTTTACCATCGTCGCACTGAAGGACACGCAGTAAAAGCAAACAGACGTATTTGTATGTCAAACACAACACACAGATATGAAAGCATGCGTCGAGCACTGCGCTTTACAGGGACGCCTGACCTGAGCCTGATAGCTAAAACCAGGCTCCAAGTTAACATATCTGGCAACACTAAAGGTTGTTTTCACACTTTGTACATCCCATTCGATGCTGTATGACTGTTTCCGTGGCAAAGACCGCTGCTTTATTCACAGTAGACATGGCAAATGTTCTGTCTTATTCTGTTTTTTGTTGGCTGTTATCCGTTTCTATCCCGATTTTTTACGTTTTTATTAGCGTGTGCGTGCGCTTAAAATGAGCACTGACTGGGAAACTACATATCTGAGTGATTTTCTACTTTTAAAACGGCTACACCAATAAGTTATTAGATCTTGAACAAGGGTTAGAAGCATCAAAACGTTTGCAGTATTGAAGCAAGTACATTAAGCGTAATTCTTTTTCGTTCTTCACTGTCTCTGAAGGCCTTATCAGAGCACCTTGAATTGCAAACTTTTGTGTATTCTGTAGAGAATTTTCACTGATCCGTGCATGATTTTGTCTACTTTATGGATTAAACATAAAAATGTGATTCTTTCTGAATGTTTTATGTAAGTTAGATTTTAATATGCCTCTTAGGATGACTGTTGCGGTCTTAAAACTTCTAATTATTTATAATATTTCACAAAATGGATATCAGACAATCTTTATCGGTGAACAGGATCATCTTTTATATCACTTTTTGTTGTTGGTTTTAGATGGATGCATTGAGATATTGATTCATATGCCCTGTATGTGTTTACTGAAGCTATTCCTATGAGCATGACAAATGCACCATCTGCCATTTACCACGTTTCCTTTGAAAAATAAACACATCTTCTGTGGTAAACCTGTCTGGTCTGGTCATCTTTTCATCACTGGTGAATATTTTTAGATTTATGATATAATTTCACATTTATGTCATTATAATCTGAATGTATTTTCACTGGGACATATTAGTTCAGGTATTAATATAGGCAATTTTAAGTGTGCATAAAAAGTTACATCTAATAAAATGCTTGTGTGGATTTTGAATAACCCTAATGACTAGAATGATTCAAAAGATTCATTCTGTGCGACAATGATTCACTCGTCGATTCATTCAAAACAACCAACTGAAGCGAATGTCCGCAAATCTAACAAGATTTTAGACATCATTCGTTTTTCTCATCAATTACAACAAAGTAAAAATAGTCCATTGACTACAAAATGGTTACACTAAAGCTCTCACGAAGGAGATTTTTAGAGTTAAATTAGTTTAGTTAGAATCAAAACAGACTCGTTCAGTAAAGGGGCGTGTTCGTTTATCGTGTCCAACCAATGAAATGTTCTTTCCACAGACCGCACTCGAATTCTATTGGTTGACGCTACCGTCAATCATAAAACTCGGTATTCGAATTTAAACGAGAATAATTTGTTGAGTTAAAGTAATACTACCAAAACACCGACTGCTGCGCACTATTAAGGTGTGCAAATAATAAACTTTTGTCTTAAACGTTCATCTTACGGTAAATCGTATTTGCGTAAATATTTGCATATTACATTTTTCGATCAAGTAGTGTCGTAAAAAGCGTTCAACAGAAGTGCTTGTAAACAAAAGCTCGAATGATGCGTTGCGTGACCAAAGATGGCATATTTATTTAGCGTGGATACCAAAGCAACTTTTTTAAATAATGGGCGTGGATGTGCGCCACAGACTGGGGGGAATGTCTCGTTTTGTAAAATCATAAAGGTCTGCAGATGTGCCGTGGAAAAACTTGCCTCTCCATCACTCTACTTCCGCGTCAAACATGCGTTTAACACTCAACGTGTCCTGCTGAGCACAGCAACACTGAAGTAAATGCCATTTGCATGGGTTTGCATGTTTTCTACATTAACCTCACAGAAACATCAGCAGCAGACTGCAGAGATCATATGGAGGGGGACCTGGACATGGATGGTGTTTCTCCATCCCAACCTCAGCATCAGCGGGGCTTGTGGAAATCCTTCCACGGCAGACCCAAACTCGCCGGCAGCCCCAAACTGGGGAAAAAAGACCGAAAGCAAGAAAGCGGGTTTTGGATATTTAAAAAGAAACGACCGAATGGTTTGGACCGAGCGATATCGTCCTCTCAGCCCAATCTGCACAGCGCGGCAGCCGCTCCGGACGGTGGTGAGAGCGGGAGGACGCGCCGCGGCTTGCCCGAGATGGGTGTCGGAAGGGCGGCCGCGGCAGCCGCGGCGCTCGGCGCGGAGATCCAGATGCTGAAAAGAACCAAACCCACGCTCGCCCAGCTGGTGCAGTCTCAACATAAACCTTCTCTGCCTGGGTCCACAAGCACCGATGATGCTGTGACGAATGACAACGAGGAAGAGATCAGTAAAACTGTGGTAAGATGATTTATAATCGAGGTTTTTTTTTTCTATTGCACTGCAGTAACAGAAGGATGCAGTTATCTCATACAGATAGTTTACGCTGTACATTCACATCTGCAGATGTTCAGAACCTAAAGAAATTGACTTACATAGATTGTTTTGATTTTAAATACAGCGATCTTTTTTACTATATATAAATTTGTATTGAATTTGATAGGGATAACTTTTTTTTTTTAGATAAAAGGAGTCTTCAGCAAATTGAAATTGGATTTAGGTTTATAGAAAATCTTTGCTACACAATATTGCAATAAATACATTTTCTTGTCATATTAGTCATATTAGTCAAACCAGTTACATTAGTTTACGCTCTTAAAAATCTGGTGCTTAAAAGGTTCTTGACAGCAACGCCATAGAAGAACCGCTTCTGGTTCAACCATCTCTTACCTTTTTATAATCCGGAGAACCTCTTTGGCCACAAATGGCGTTTTGTGGAACAGAAAGGTTCTTCAAACCTTACAGGTTTCTTATGCAATCATTTTGACAAAAAAGGTTGTTCTATAGCATTGTGAAGCTGTTTTTTATGACGTATTAGCCAAACTTAAGGTGTACCAAGTCGATGTCAAACATCCCGGCGGACCGCAGATGAGCGGCGTGCTTCGGACAGAGCGTTTCAAACCAGATTATCACACAGGCTGAGATCCGTTAGATCTTAAAGCTCGAATCTTATCCCCTCAGAACGATGTCAAGGAAATGGAAACGTATCCAGAATGACTCAGATTGGGTTTAAAAGGCAATCAACCATCAAGCCCATTTGCCTCATTTTACCTGATGTCCCACTTTTGCTAAAAGCGCCCTACCAACTGCTTTGAATATAATCAAACAAGATCCGAATGATTTTGACACTGTAATATTTTTCAGACTGCAAGTCCAAATCCAAATGTAATGTCAGAACTGCTCCAGTTGTTAGTAGAGGTCGTGTTTTGTTGCATGCATGCATGCGAGTATACATCTTTGGCCTTGCATATACCCTTTTTAAGCCTTTAATATATGCACACCAAGGTTTACCGGAATCAGGTGTTTTTGTGCATGGTCATTTTTACATTTGTAGATGCAAAGCGACGTGTTTGCATAGTCAAACTCATGTCAGATACTCAGATTCACACAAGGACGCGTGCCAGAACGAACTCGTGCCGGTCTTTTGTCCACGAGATTTTCTTTTAAAACTGTAAAGTTTGGTCTTGACATTGAGGTTCGTCTACCGCTGTTATTTTCAGCCGTGCTGGCGCTGTACAGTTAGTTCTCTCTGCGCCTGAGGATGTTTGCCAAGCTGGTTAGCAAGAAGAGGAACTTGCCTAGAAGTAAAGACACACAAAAACACATAACAGGCTTAAAGCCAAACCGAGCGCCACGTGTTGAGTAAGGTTGCAGAAGCGAATAACTGTCTTTATTAGTATTAGCAAAATTTAGCATTTTGTATTATTGGTCGTCTGTGTGCGTCAGATTTTTGAGATCTATGAATACAGATTAAAAGATTTGTTTAAGTTGCAGACTCGCGTAGCTCAAAAAACAAATGAGATCCTCTGTTGTTGCTTTTCTGGTAGCGCCAGTGGTTTGCTTTGCTTAAAGCGATAGTTTACCCAAAAATGAGATTTAACTCAAACTCAGGCACAGAAGAAGATATTTTGGGAATTGTGTTTTATAAAAGTGAATAGGCGTGTGTTCATATGCATAATACAGTCTTTTCAAGCTACCTTGGCTCACGGTTAAAAGGTTAGTTTGCCAAATAATGCATTAATTACTCACCCTCATGAGGACATTATTCATCTTTAAAACACTAAATAAAATATTATGATAAAATGTGAGCGTTTACCGACCCTTCGTACACACTTTTTGTATACAACGTAATTTATTCAACACTTCTTGAGTCTTCCACCATAAGCATAAACGAAGTCTATCAAAAGCTGAACGCAAACAGTGCTCTTTAAGTTTATTAAGTTACAGAAAGGTGAGTCTGAGGGTTTGGAACGACATGAGGGTGAGTAATTATTGACAGAATTTTATGGAATGTAATTTTTGCGGGGTTTAACCCTTTAATGCCTCAGTCTCTGAGAGAGTGTAGCGCGCATTTAGTCGTGCGATTTGCGGCAGGTTAATTTTATTTTGAAATAAAACGATAACAAAACACTTGCCAAAAAGATTCGATCCGTTTGCTTGCATGTCGTGTGGCATTAGAGAAGCGTGAACTTGCCAGATGTGTTGATGCATATCTAAAAAAAATCTCGTGGGACTGGCTTCAAGTGGATTTTTTTATGCCTAAGGCGCGTGGCCGACAAAATAGAGAGTCTGATGTAAAGAGGTGTAAACGATGGCAAGGTTTTCATTTTTTAAATGAGAATTCAAAATGGCTTTTATGCGCAGGAGACCTTGAGCGGTATAGTTTTGGACTACACAGTGAAGCGTACAGGTCGCTTTTATATATGCACGTCCATCCCGAGCCGTTACATCATTGGCTTAACAGCCACCAACAGTGCAGCAGAGATTAGAGTCGAACAAACAAGGCCTGGGGATCAGACTGGCACTATCTTTACTCCTCTGCATGTGTGGACTTGCCAAGCAGTTTTGGTATGGAGCTGCTTGAGCTGTTTTTGTAGGTAAATGAGGGAGGCTTTTGGGGAGGTTTGAGATTTGACGAACGGCAGCATGCCTTTCTTAAAAAATCTCAGCGGAGATGACTAATCTGCTAACTTGTGCAACTCAGATCAACTCCTCCGTCTTCATCGCTGATTTTGGTGAGCATGTTATAGTTTAAACTCATGGTATGTGGGAACTGCGGTAAGGCTGAGCTGCTGGAAAACGCAGGGAAAAGCCTGGGAAAAGTCAGCGGAATTAATTAAATCCGACAAATGTAACATTTTACAATTTTTTTTAGCTATGCTCTGCTTTAAAAACTGACCAGGACAAAAAAACCTATTTCTATTTACATTTAAAAATTACATTTTTTTAAATTCTTGCTATAAATAATGCCAAATATGCTTTTATTTTGGATGTGATTAAAATAAAAGTTTTTGTTTGCATAATATATTTGTGCATACTGTGTATATTTATTACGCGTATATAAATAAAAACACATGCATGCATATATTTAATTAAAGAATGTTACGTCTGTATATTAAATATATTTACACGTATCAAATATAAGAAAATAAATATAAAAATTGCATTTACGTGTAAATACTTACTGTAAAATATATACTGTATGCGTGTGTGTTTATATATAATAAATTGCTCAGGCCAGACACGCATGAAAACAACAGATCACGTTTCCTGTCTTAACCCAACTAAAACTAATAGAAGTGAATTCTTAAAACAGCCATTGAGGTCCTCTACAACGGACACCAGAATTTCTGTATATAGGCCACTTTTCTTGCAAACAGGAAGTGGCTCTATAACTTTGTACCACCATACCGTCAACCGCTATACGTCTTCCTGTCAAACACTTCGGCTTATTTAAAAATATTTTCTCTATATTTTCTCTGGCTATAGATGTTTCTAATATTTTTTTTAGTCACGTTCGCACTGTTTCTAGACAAGACTTTGATTGATGAGCTACTTGTACGGACCTGAATAAAGATTTCCAGTGCAGTGGTTGATGTGATTTATTGCCTGGCACTGTTCCATTTCTATTTTGTTTAGATTTAATAATAATAGTAACCCAAATAAATTATTCTAATCAAAATAAACCGTCTTAATTACCATAAATAATATTATTTCATAATCAAATTTGTCGTACTGTGAAATAAAATGATTAAATGCATATTTGCAGTATTTTGTTTATATATTTATTGCGTATAACGGTCATATTAAATGATCAAAATCATAAAACAAAAAAATAATATAAAACATATGATCAAATCGAATTACGGTTGTACTGTAAAATAAAATTCTTACAATAATCGTAGTTTGAAACTGTGGAAGATAAATATTGAAACTGTGAAGATAAATATTGTATCTCTGAATGTAAATCAGCTGTAAGACATCTTTATCTCAAACATGGCACCAGGATGTTGTTAGAGGAGTCCCTGATCTAATAACAATATCCTACATCCTTCTTCTTGCCAATCTTGCCATCAACAGGATGTTTAATAGGCCCTCAAGGTCCTGCTTTCAGCTGACACTGCAAACACATTTAGTGTGTGAGAGAAATGTATTTTTGACCTCATCTCAGAGAGAAAAGAGGAAGTGGAATGCGTGTAGTGCTCGTCAAATGTGTGTTTAAGTGATATAATTAGTGGTGCGTTGTTTCCGAAGACCCAAAGTATGAAACTTTGTCGTTCTGCATCATTGATGCTACAGATAGGAATCAAATCAAGAGGCTTGTTGAGGAGAGTGGTTTGCTTTCACTTTCAGACGTGTGGTCGGACCAGTTATTTTTACTTGACTTGTTGCAGAATTGATTTGAGCCAATAATTACACCAGAATGGCACAAAATATCACTTAACCTGGGCCGGGAATATAACTTCCCTAGTGACGCCTTAGCAGCAACACAACCTAGCAGCACCTAAGCAACCACTTACTGTAAAACAAACCTTAGCAACAACATAGAACACGCCCTGAACACCCTAGCAACACCTTAGCAACAGCTTATTGTAGAACACAGCCTAAGACCACCATAGCGATCACATATTCTATAACACACCCTAGTAACACCTCAACAACCACATACAGAATACACCCTAGCAACATCTTAGCAACCACATACTGTAGTACACACCCCAACAATACCTTAACTCCCACATGCTATACAACACACCTTAGTAACACCTTAGGAACCACATAGAACACCCACAGGACATCGTAGCAATGCCTTAGCCATCACATACTGAAAAACACACTCTAGTAACTCCTTAGCAACCACATGGAACACGACCAGGACACGCTCGCAACAGTTTAGCAACCAAATACTGTAGAAAACAACTAGCAACACCTTATCAACTACATAGAACTCACCCAGAACACCTGTAGCAACATTTTAGCAGCCACATACTGTAGAACACACCTTAGTAACACCTTAGAAATCATATGCAACAAACCTGAACACCCTAGCAACACATGAGTATTTTCACAGAGAAATTGCTAGTATTTTTTTATTTATTTTTTTTACATATAATTGTAAAAAGTAATATGAAATTAAACATTTTGAAACAGAAATACTACAAAAGTGTTTTTCAATAATCGCTGTTTTACTTAGAACTTCGGAAAGGTATTTTTTTACTGTAGTACTGTATATACCATGATGTACATTCTTTAAATGCCTTGCAGTAGGTGTTCAAGTTGGTGGCTTAAGCGCAATGATGGCAGTTTGTGAATACATAACTTTTTAAAATTAAACCGTTAACCACTAGGCCTCACCACTGGAAAAAACCACATTACTTTTTCAGAACTCTAACAGGCTGTTTTAAGCACTGTCAGATGTGTGAAGTTGACATCACATGCTCGGTGTTTCACTTCCTGGACAATGACAACAGCTAATCTAGCCTCCTGTGACTCTCGCTTTTTAGCTCATTTGCAGCTTATTCTGTTCAAGAACCGGTTATGTAGACCAGAAGAGATTATCTGACTGACATGAAGTGACCAACCACAAGTGATAAGACAAATTAATAAAGCGGCATGCAATAAACATCTTAATCACAACACATTCTGACTTTACATTATGCCTTATGCATTTTTGATTCGAGATAAGTGACACTGCACAATATTTCTAGACTATATATGACAGCAAAACATAGGATTAGAACAGAATAACTGCTTGGTTTGTATAACAAGAGCTCAGTGTTATGTTCTCAGTTTTTAGAGCACCAGTTTATCGGTTTTAAGCATCTTGCGACATCCTGTCATAATTTCTACCATGACTTCACCAGGAGTTTGTTTTCTCATATGAGCGTTTTTGAGCGAAACCCTGTGAGGTTCGACGTTAATGGCTTTGGGTGTCTTGTCAAACAGTCAAAGTAAAGTTTTTGGGACAATATCTTTTCTCTTTAGGGCATTAATGCAGCTGGTAAAGGTGGAACACAGCCTTCACTGCCCGCTTCAGCAATGTACCAGTTAGACATCGTGCTGAAAAAAGGAAACAACCTTGCCATTCGAGACAGAGGCGGTAAGACCTGCATCTCTAATACCAGTGTCAATACTTTTAATAAGATGTATTTATATGCTACTTAAAACTTATTTTCCTTCTATATTTGCTGAAATGTCTAATCAGTTTTTTTTTTAAGGTTAAAATGCTCTCATGTTTCAGGAACAAGCGACCCATATGTGAAGTTCAAAATAGCTGGAAAAGAAGTTTTCCGTAGCAAAATCATCCACAAGAACCTTAACCCAGTTTGGGACGAGCGTGTTTGTCTGATAGTGGACAATTTACAAGAGCCTCTGTATATTAAGGTAAAAATACTGTTCATGGATGATCGTTATCATTATATCATTATAATATGAATCCTGAATTAATGACTCTTTTGAGTTGATGCGTTTAAGTGAATCAGAAACATGCTGCTCGCCTCGGCAAAATCTGGTTCGTTTTGGTGAATAAAAATCATATAGCTCGACTGGTGTGTTCTGAATCCCGAATTAATGATTCAGTTCGTTTTGCTGAATCAAAAACTTGCCGCATGACTGATGTAGTCTGGTTTAAATTTTGGATCAATTGGATCAAGTCATAGTGAATTCCCGAAGCTAAAGTAATGACTCTTATGAGGCAAATGATTTTAGTGAATGTGTGTGATCTCAATACCATGAAGACCATGAACCATGAAGACCGATTCCAAAATGAGCAGGTTCTTCTAGTAAATCAAAAACATACTATGCGACTGGTACATGACAATCTTTATTAGCCAGTTCTTTTCAAAACTTATAGCATGAACAATGTGGACCAAGTCTAAAATGAATGACTCTCATGAGCCGGTTCGTTTAGCGAATCAAAAATGAACGAATTAGACTGATTCCAGTACAGGAGACTTATGAGCTGGTCCTTTTTATTGAATCACCAAGAGTAATCAATCGGTCATTTAAAGTCTAGAGCCATCGCTGATATTTCTGCCTAAAGAATTTTCCCTTTTGCAATCCATTTTAGGTGTTTGATTATGATTTTGGCCTTCAAGATGATTTTATGGGCTCAGCTTACCTGTACCTTCATTCTCTGGAGCTCCAGAGGTATAGTGTTTTCATCATTAATACAAAGATTTAACAATTCAACAGTTAGTGGCAAATTAATACATTTCCAATCAGCATGAAGTTAATGGGCAGTTTTGCTAAAGTTTTGTTGTGATCTAAGATTTTATACTGACATTTAGTGCCTTGGATGAAGCATTATACAAATGCAAAGATTTCTGTTGTCAATAAAAGTATTAGGTAGCGCTTTAGTTAACTATTAACTACACCTTTTCTCTCATTAAATCTTAGTTTAGGTACTGGGTAGGATTAGGGATATACAATAAGGTCACGTAGAATAAGGCATTACTATGTACTTAATTAGCACTAATAAATGGCTGATATTCAAGCAATATGCATGGTAATAAGCAACTAATAGGTGTAACCGTAAAATAAAGTGTTACCAAGTATGTAATTGACAAGTGGTCGTTGTCGTTTTAGGTGGATTTAACAATTACCTAAGTTTAAACATGTTTATCAGAAAGATTACTCCCTTCTTTAGGTGATAAACTATACCACTACTTATAATAACAGCTCATGTTTTTTTGTAGACCTCTTGATGTTCGGTTGGACCTTCAAGACCCTCACTGCCCTGATCAGGACCTGGGCTCTCTGGAGCTGGCGGTCAATCTATTCCCAAGATGTACAGAGGACAGAGAGGCCCTCCGACAGGCCGTAAGGCTCATTTAGCAGATTTATGTTGTTTTTTTTTACTTGTAAAAGTTGGAAGAAATTCAATCAGCTGGAAAACTCTCAGCGTGGATCCAAGATGTTCACAGACGTAAAAAAAAAATTTCTCATGAGATGGTATACAAAAAAATGTAGTTCTCAGGAAGTGTTGAGAAACCACATCTAGTCACCTTGTTTTAAAAATAAGCAGGTGACTCATAATAGTTGATATCTTTTTGCTCTACACATCCTTTCAAAGGTTCGGGGTTTTAAAGAAATGAATACATTTATTCAGCAAGGATGCATTATATTGATTTTAAAATACATTAAAATGCCAAACAGCTATTTAAAAGTGCAGTTTTTACTGTATTTTAACAATTAAATGCAGCCTTGTTGAGCAAGAGTGACTTCTTTTTAAAAGTTTATAAAATCTTACCGACCCCAAACTTCTCAATGGTAATATACTTTTATATTTAATTTCAAACAGTACTAGTCTACACTGTGGTCACATGAGCTACTGTGTTGCATTTAATTTGGTTTGTGAAGTCCAGTTAGTAAAAATGGTTCTCATTTTTGAAACATTTTGCGCAAAAACAATCAATTCAAGCACACTGCATTGTGGGATGCCGTTCCAAGCACAGCACGCTCACCTGGCTGACGGAAAAATTGCATACCGTGCAAAAATAGTATAAGTATTATGTTGGGCTAGTCCAAAAAGCCCATGACTTTTAAGAGACACTGGGATGATGGGGCGTTTGTGCTGTCTGCATAATGCATGAAATGACTTTGAATTAGACATTAGAAACCTGCTGCAGTCTGCAGACGGGCGGAAAACCCATCAAAATTCACACGGTGTTCCACCAACAGATGAAACGGCGGCCTGATGGGCGGCTTTGATCATCAGAACAGAAGAAGCGTCTCTTGATCAGATTTAGAGGTTTAGCTTCCCATCCAATATAAAAGTAGCCTTACGGTTAATCAAAGCGAGCCCACCTCCATCCCGGCCCCCTGAATATACAGTAACGCATATGACCTGCTCTGTTGTTTCTGTAGACCGTGCTACTGAGAAGAAGCTGGAAGCAATGCAGTAAGGTAAAAAAAAGACAAAAGAAGAGCGTTTGCCCCCAGATTCTCTGACTAGCTGCTGTGTAAACTGCCCGACACACTTTAACGATGAACATTTGGTGACTTTTGTGAGCCAAACGCCCTGAATGTGAGCACTGCAGCCGTCTGGTCAGAGCATTTGGGGGGTGTTTTATGGGATCGGGTCCATTAGTTGCATCTCTCAGGGTGGTGGGCCATGCCTTTTTGTAGACATTAGCGTTTTGTGCTTTGGTGACCCAGACATTCACGGTGCATGAGAACCATTCCGCATTCCCCACTGAGGAGCCATTTCAGTGAAAGGGATTCATGCAAAAATCTGTCACCGTGTGAAGTACACTACTGTTCAAAAGTCAGCAGGATTAGCCTCTCGTGATCAACCAGGCTGCATTTGTTTGATCAAAAATACTGTAAAAATACTGTTACAATTTAAAATAAACATTTTCCTTTTGAGTATATGCTAAAATGTAATTTATTCAGTTGACGTAAAGCTGAATTTTCAATATTATTACTAGTCTTCAATGTCACAATCCTTCAGAAATCATTTTATATACTAATTTGCAGTTATTATTAGCTCTGCTTAATATTTCTATAAAAACCAAAATGCATTTCTTTTCAGGACTTTTTGATCAGCTGAACGTTCAAGACAGAATCGATTTGAAATATAAACGTAACGTGCAAACTGTAACGTTACTGATGTTTTTACTGTGATTTTTGTTCAATTTTCGCTTGATAGACCCCAAACTTTAAAACAATAGTGTACTTGACGCTCAGATTGTTCTTCTCTGAGCTTTGCAACCACATTCACCGACCCCTTTTGCTGTATAGACACTATCCTTTTGTGTCCAAAAAAATGTTTTGAGCAGCAGGAGAGCGAGTAGATGACCACAGTTGTTTTGTCCTGTGATGTGTGTGTGTGTGTGTGTGTGTGTGTGCAGCAGCAGCAGAATCTCCGGCTGTCAGACCTGCACAAGAAGTCTCAGCTGTGGAGGGGCATCGTGAGCATCAGGCTCATCGAGGGTCGTAACCTCATCCCCATGGACCAGAACGGCCTGAGTGACCCCTACGTCAAGTTCAAACTAGGCCCTCAGAAGTACAAGAGCAAGGTATGAGCCACACGACGCCGTGTGATCTCTTTTTAAATACCTCTGGACTTACTGTCCACAATTCAGCCTTTATACCACAGAAAAAATATTTTCTCCCCTCATCTGACAGAAATTTCTTTGCTGAAAAAGAATAAGGAGTGTCTAGTTACTCTAAGTGCAGGATATGACGCAGATCGACCTGGCAAACTTAATCAAAAATGGGAAAATAAAGTATCAGTTAGGGTTAGGATAGGTGTGTCTATAGAGTAGGCTTTATTAGCCCAATAAGGTGGCATCCATTTAATAAGTTGATTACGTTTATTAAGTAAGTTATTATTTCACACTGTTTTGTGCAACACCGAGGTGCAGATAATTGCCAAAAAGTAGTATAAACAGCAGAAAATCCTGCTATTTAAATATAGTGTAAATAGCATATATCCCTAAGAAAATATTACATTTTTACTAGCAATAGAGGCTATTTACACTAAATATGAATATCCTCTATTTGCAAATAGCCACTGGCATAATAATATTCATCAATAACCCTAGCTTGCATTATTCACAGCAACAAATGAAAATTAAACAGTAAAAATTATTATTTGTTTTGGTAGCACTTTATTTTATTAGTTGCTTATTAGCATGCATATTAGATATTTATTAGTGCCAATTAAGCACATATTAATGACTTATTCTACATACATAATCCTACTCAATACCTAAACTTAAACATAACTAACTTAACTATTAATAAGCAGCAAATTAAGCGTTTATTGAGGAAAAAGTAGTAGTTAAAAAGTTGTACCAGTTACCTCTGTTTTGTATACGTTTAATAAAATGAAATCATATAATGTTTTTATTTATTCATACATTTGCACGTTCACATCATCATACGTCAGTATATGTTTCAGCAGAATCATCGCTATTGAATGCTATTTCTCAGTTACTTATTCTTGTCTTTTGTACAAACAGACAATTCCCAAGACCCTGAACCCCCAGTGGAGGGAGCAGTTCGACTTGCATCTGTATGACGAGGAGGGAGGCATTCTGGACATCTCCGTTTGGGATAAAGACATTGGACGGAGAGACGACTTCATCGGCCAGTGCGTACAACTAGCCTTTATTCACGTTATCAGTACCTGAAAATCAATCCCATCAATACGCCATCGCTAGATGCTTGATTTATAAGAAGTACTCGTGTTTGACGCATCTCAGGTGTCAGCTGGACCTGTCCAGCTTGAGCAGAGAGAAGACACATAAGCTGGAGCTGGATCTGGAGGAGGATAAAGGTACACTGGTGCTGCTGGTGACTCTGACCGCCACGGTCGCGGTCTCCATCTCTGACCTGTCCGTCAACCTGCTGGACGACCCAGAGGAACGCCAGCAGATCATTAGGAGATATGTAAGCGCCGCGTCCTCCTTACGCCCAAACACAAAACGGTTCGGCAAGTGTTGCTTTTAACTGCTAACTCGTCTTCCTCTAGAGGGCACTGCATAACTATATCCTCCTTTGAGCAGCGTTCTGATCTCAGTATGGTTTTCGCAGGATTTAGCACTTGTAAATAAAAATGTGGCTCAACCAATGAAATTAATTTCTTACTCAGTTTTCACATCTGTGATTGACCTACCCTGTCTAACACAATCTGAGTGATGCTTCAGAATGATAATAATTAAAATTGAAATAATAAAATTAATTATTAGCTATTAAATATAAAATGCAGAATATAAAAAGTATAAATAGTGTGTTATTTTAAATAAAAAATAAAGTGCTGTGATAATATTTGTGAATGTAAGTAATCAAATGTACTTATATATGACTAAGCACCACTTTCTCAGTTTTTTAATGTTTATTTTGGTTTTTGAAGAAAGTCATTTTGGCAGGCACACATTAAATTGGTCAAATGTGAAAGCAAAAACTTGTTATAATAGGTTTCTATTTCAAATAGAACTTTTTACTCCTCAAATAATCCGGAAAAAATATTAAGCAACACGCGTTTTCAAAATCGCTAATAATAATAAATGCCCTTTGACCTGCATATTAGAATGATTTCTGAAAGATCATGTGACACTGAAGACTGTAATGATGCTGAAAATCCAGCTTTTGCGCCACTGGAATAAATTGCATTTTAAATTATATTCACTTCCAAAACAAGTATTTTAAAATGCAATAACATATATATTTTTTACTGTGCTTTTGATCAATTAAATATGCAAAATACAGCAGAAACAGTTAAACTGCAGTACACTCCTGTGACCAAAAGGGGGCGTGAAACGATCACAGTCCAGTGCAGTACTGGATCAGCACTGTCCTCTCACAACTGGACAACGGTGGAGTAACTCACACCAAACAAAGACAGAGAGAGAGAGAGAGACATCTCGCCGCTCTCGGAGCTGTCTGTCCTCTCTATTCAGGGTTTGTCTTTGTCCTGCCACTGTCCCCCGGAGGGCCGGTCACTGAACCGCTTACAGAAACTCACCACCAATGCAGACTGACCTTCTTTCATAACAGCTGCATAATGAAGATGTATTCGTGAGAGCCACCAGATAATCTGGCGTGGCGGCTCAGTGTTTTTGTCTCGGTGTCCACGGCCGAGTGGCTTTGACGTGGACACAAAACTGCTCGCGGACTCTGACAGCGGATTAGAGAAAGTTAGGGCCAAAATAGAGCTGTCAGAAACATATGGATGTATTGCTGCTCGGCAGATTGTGCGCTTTGAATGTAGTCATGGGCCTCCGCGATGCCTTTTTGTTCTTTTTCAGAGTCCATTAAGGTCGTTCTTTAAGCTGAAGGATGTCGGAGTCGTGCAGGTGAAGATCCTGCGGGCCGAGGGGCTGATGGCTGCTGATGTCACAGGTAAAAGCATATGTCACTTCCTGTATTTATTTGTGCCCAGTGGAACGATAACCAGGATTCTTGCTTACTTGACAAACCTGAAGTTATATATATATATATTTTTATATATATATATATATATATATATATATATATATATATATATCTTGTTATGTTAAGCTTTAAAATATTTAATTACTAGATATGACTCTTTTGGCAGTTCTGATATTGTATAAAGTTTTACTTGCTTAAGATTTCAAAGATACAGCAAAACAGTAATATTGTGAAAAATGTAAAAGTGGTGTATCACTGTTTCCACAAAAATATAATTATATAATAATGTGTTACTTGAGCTTGAAACCAGCACATTAGTAAGATTTCTGGAATTCATAACATTTCCATTTTAATTTATTTAAAAAGTAATTTTAAATTGTAATATTATTTCACTTTTGCTGTTCTTCATTATATATATATATATATATATATATATATATATATATATATATATATATATATATATATATATATATATATATATATATATATATTATTTTTTTTTTTTTACAGTTAATTACAAAATCAATGCACACACATTTTCCATTCATTTTCTGAATGTTTTGGAGTGATTAACAGCTCAGTTTCTCTTCTGGAGAATGATGAAAAGAAGTCTCCTAAATTAATTTTTTCTCACTCATAAGTTGATCTAATTTCTCAAAAGCGGCCCACCTCATGGGTTCTGATTTCATGCCTTCTTCTAATACCGCAGACAAAGGCTTTTAAAGACCTTTTGCGCGCGCGCGCACACACACACACACACACACACACACACACACACACACACACACACACACTTTCTGTACCTTTCTCTCAGCCTGTGGTTTAAAAAGACAGATTTTTAGCTCCTCTATACTTTTTCCCTCCGAAATTTGATTCGGTGTACTTGTTTTCCTCACATTTTCATTTAGCGTTACTCAAAGCCTTCCAAGATTAGCCGAATATATCATAAAACAACGTGCAAGTGGTGGGAGAAGTGTAGAATTACATTCTTTCTGCACAGATGTCATATACGTTTTGCATGGATTATCTTATAATATTTTTTATTAACATCAAAATTGTAAAGAAAATTAAAGGCCAGTATCAGTTTCTCTATGCTAATCTTTAACACTGGCAACAACTTGTATGATCACCAGGTAGAAATAAACACGCATATATTGTGTATATATTACTGATGATCCTCCAGAAATTTTTCTAATATGCTGGTTAAAAACAGCTGTGCTCATTTTTTTTTTATTTTTTTATAAGAAACCATGTTACAAGTTCAAAAGAAGACTTATGGAAATCTGTTTCAGATAAAACATGCCTTTACTGTCACTTTTGATCAATTTCTGCATCCTTCCTAATCCTAAATGTTTGAGCGGTCGTGTAAGAGAACATGATTTTACTGGAGAGAGAGTGAATAGGATTCACAGACCGTCATAAAATCCTGAAATATGGGAGAAGAAACTGCATTGCAGCAATAAAATTCAAATTGGAAACATTAAAGATTACATTTTATTCGTGCCATTTTCGTATCTCCCTTTATTTCGACCTAGCTTTTGAACGCAACGCTGTGTTTCAGGAAAGAGCGACCCGTTCTGCATCGCGGAGCTGTGTAACGACCGTCTGCAAACACACACCGTCTACAAGACGCTGAACCCCGAGTGGAATAAAGTCTTCACCTTGTGAGTTGATTATGCACATCCTCGGCTGCTCCCAGCAGACGACCAATTAAAATATTCACAGCTGATGAAGTTGTTCCGTCACCTGGACTATCAGCTGCAATTTGGCTTGCTTGTGTAATATATTACAGAAAACATGAAAATTAAAAAGTCTCCCATTTACTGCATTGTAAAGGGGAAAAGAATTCATTATCTTTAATCAAAATCCAATTACGTTCATAACTAACGGACAAAAACCAACAAAGATCATTATTGTGGCATTTCTAGGCTGTTTTTGAGCTGCTTCTAGGTGGTTTATAAATGATCCTAGCACCAATTCTTCACGCTATTTTGGCCCCTATGTATAACTTTGTTTTGGTAATTTAAGATTTTCACCAAGTACTTCACAACATGAGCAGATTACATCACATTATTTCTTAAACTGTTTTTTATTGACTTTTAGGACATTATGTAGAAGCACACAGAAATTCTGTGCACAGAAATACGATCGATTATTCAGTGCAGGCCTGTGTTTGCTTTGCCATGTAAAAAAAAAAAAAATATATATATATATATATATATATATAGCGCTTTTTCACAAAAAGAAAAGCCACACGATTCAAGGTATTAGACCGGGTCCGATACTGCCTTTCAGAATTATGTAACAAATATGAGTTCATATTTCACAGTTTGGACTTTTTTTTTGACTCAGTTCTGAAAATAAAAGTCAGAATTGCAAATAAAGAAACAAGACAAAGTGTCACAATTATCCGTTTTTCTTTTTTCTTTTTATGGAGGTTTTATTGGTTTTATTCAATTCAATTAAAAAAAAAGAACTGTGAAATTTAAACTTGCCAAAAGTTACCTTTTTAATCTTTTATTCTGTATAAGATATAAAGACAGAATTCCAAAAAAAGCGTAAAACTGCAAGACGCAAGCTCAAAATTATTAGACGAAACGTCAGAATTGTGAGGTAAATTGCATTTGGCATAACTAAAATTCCCCTCCAAACTAACTAATCCATATTACTGCCCATATAAACAGAAATGAATCTGTTTGATTTGTTGCACACCTTGATCTCAAAAAAGCCTACATGACATACAGTAAGGCGTGATTTCTCATCCAATCCTGAAGTCAAGCACCACCCTACATCCTTCCCACAGAAATACGACCCATCGTGGCTTTCATACAGTATTTGTAAACGCAAGATTGCAGTCAAAATGAACGAAAACGATGTGTGCGTTCTGTGTATGATCCGCAGTAACGTGAAAGACATTCACTCGGTGCTGGAGATCACGGTGTACGACGAGGACAGAGACCGCAGCGCTGACTTCCTGGGCAAAGTGGCCGTCCCGCTATTAAACGTAAGCTCGGTTTGAACGAATTCTTAGATCCACGCGCGCTTTTAAAACGAATCGAGTCGCCGAGCGAGATTGATGGCGGCGCGTCTTTAAAAGCGCACACAGCTGGGCCTCCCGGTGCCTGGGTAATGTCTCGGTGACAGAGGGATGCTGGTAATGAGCAGGTACTTGTCAGAGTTGGAAGTGCTGGAAGGAGGGAGGGACGGGAAGGGAATGTGCGGCTGGCTGTTTGATGCCGCCGCTGGGAGATCAGGGGTCAGCCGAGGAGGGGGGTCCGCTGGGGCTTTGCCAGACAGCAGGCTGTCACGTCTTCTTCACACAGATCCGCAACAGCGAACAGAAGGCCTACGTCTTAAAAAACAAGGAGCTGACAGGGCCAACAAAGGGGGTCATCTTTCTCGAAGCAGACGTCATCTTCAACGCCGTAAGTGTGCGCTGCGCCCGGAGCGCTGGATGTTGTGTCTTTTGTCTCCACACCGTGGAATATGCAATAATTATTGATGCATAGAGAACTTCGGCGCTAATTAAAACAAATCACAGCGCTCCGTTTCGCTTCAAGGTGAAAGCCAGCTTGCGGACGTTCGTTCCACCAGAGCAGAAGTACATCGAAGAGGAGGCCAAAGTCTCCAAACAGGTAAAATAACAACAGTGTAGCCATTCTTTAAAAGGACACCTCTGTCATTATTCGCTCCCCTTTATGTCGCTCCACAAACGCATGCTGTGTTTTATTCTGGGAAACACACATTACGTTGAAAATCACTACACAGCTGTTTCCATAAAAATGACACTTCAAAGAGGACAAAAACACCCCCAAACATAGTTCACATGACTTGTTTTATGTCAGCTATTCAAAGACCTCTGAAGTGTTCGCATCTTTTTTTTACTCTGGATACAAAAGCATGAATCATTTTGATGTGCGTCATTTTTCTATTATTATGACTATTATTTTTATATATGCACATATAGTCTATTTATTAATGGTTTCGTGTTTTATTTCAGTTAGACAATGTTTCCTTGTCACCTATCTACAATAAATGTTTTTTTGTCATTTCATTTTATTTTACTTATTCATCTTCAGTTTCCTATTTTCAATTTTTAATATTTCAATTTCAGTTATGTGCAATATATATTATTATTATTTATTTATTTGTTTGTAGTTTCAGTTATGTTTTTTTTGGCACCTAGGTGAAAATAAATACGAAAATATTTTAATTATTCATTTAGCTATTATTAAAATGATCTGATTTAGTGCAGTCAAACGATTAATCGCACCAAAAATACATTTTTCCTTTACATTTGTGTATACTGAGCATATTTATTATTCATAAATACAAACACATGCATGTATATATGTTTATATATATATATATATATATATATATATATATATATATATATATATATATATATAAAAATAAAATATAAGAAAATAAATATATAAATGCATTTACATGTAATTACTTTCAAAGTATATGTGTTTTAATATTTACATCATAACAAAATACAATACAAACACATGCATTATGTAAAGAAAAACTTTTATTTTGGATGCGATTAATTGTTTGAAAGCGCTAGGTTTTTTTTAAACGTTCGTAGTTTTAGTATATACTATAATAACCCTTCTTCAGAAAACTTTAAATACTGCAAGTGCTACAAACAGCCACATTAGGGGCGAGTAAATAACGCAATATTCATTTTAGCTGAACTGTGCCTTTAATCCAACGGCTGCAATCAAATCAAAACCACCCCAACGAGGGCCGGCGGTCCCATGCCCGCCACACAATAGGCCGACGTGTTTGGGACAGGGGGCGCAAGCGCTGAATCGCAGCGTTTTCCCCCTTGCCCTGCCGCTCTAGGTGTTGAATAGAAATGTCAAGCCGGCCCTCATGAGAGGAGAGGGGCCACCCCAGAGGGCCCGGCTGCGGCTCTACGGCTGTGCCTGCTCATTGTCCTCTCTCTCAATGTGCCTGCGTGACAAAAGCGCTGAATTGGAGGGGCTGGGCTGAATCAGACGCTGTCACAAAGCTGCGCATTGAGCAGAACAGACCGATTCTTCAGTCCTTTATGCCCGTCTCAGTGAAGAGTTCAACCGCGGATTCGGCCCGTATATCTAACCCCAGCTGTCAGTCACACCGTCACTTATGGAGATGATTACGTTCGCCTTGTTTTTTGATATGCACATTTTGGGGTGGTTTGTGTTAAACGTGTTTCAGAACAAAGTTCCGTTTTATTTTCTGTAGATCGGCCTATGATGGAAGAGAATAATATTTATGTTTTAGAAAAAAGTCGTAAAGTAACAACATCTAATTTGTGAATGTTTTTATTTTATTTTAAGTTTGACGTCGGTAATAATACTTGAATTGATTAAAAGTGACGGTATATACATTATAACATTAATAACGGTAAAGATTATTGATTGTTAGAAAAAGATTTCAAAAGCCGTTCTTTTGAACTTTGTATTCATAAGAATTCAGAAAAAAATAAACAATATTAAGCAGCAAAACTGTTTTTAACATAATTATTGTTTATTGAAAATTAATTTTAAAATATATTCAAATATACAAATTATTTTATTATTGTAATATTACAGTTTTGCTGAATTCTCACTGGCTAAAAGAAATTAAATGCAACCTTTGTGAACAAAAAAACTTAAGAAAAAATAAGTACTTTTTTTATCTCAAACTGTTTTGAAATTTATATTTACCGATGAAATATATTTGTTGATCGTAAAAAAATAATCAATTTCACAAAAATGTGTTTTTTTGTTTTTTTTTTTACATATGAATATTCTTTTGATTGGAATATATGCCTTAAAATTTTTAAAATATATATGAAATATATATATTATATAAACATAAAACATATCAATATATTTTAGTTTAACATTGGAAATAACATTCAGGTGCATTTTCTAATAATGATGATTATTTTTGAGGAGGCGTTTCTGGTTTATGGCTAAGAGCTCTTGTTTGTCTGAATTTCTGTCTCATATTCTCTCTCATCAGATGCTGCAGCAGAATTTTAACCGAGTGAAGCGCTGCGTCCTCTTCCTCATTACCGCGGGCTCCTACATCAACAGCTGTTTTCAATGGGAGTCCCCCCGTAGGACTTTATGTGCTTTCTTGGTAGGTGGCAAAACTCTCTCAGAAACAAACGCCGCGCTGATAAGACGCACAACTCAAAGAAACTCAAACTCACTTATTAAAGATAGATGGGTCTACTCTAGATAATAGATGTACACTGTATATATTATAGATTGAGTGTGTTTGGTGACTCTTGTGTGTTGAAGGGCTGTGATGTGTGAAGTGCGCTCGTAGTTTAACGCTGAAGCACCCTTGAGCAGAAACGAGTAGATGTGATCTCTTAGACGCCGTCCCCCTGTGACCTCGCGCCCGACCTCACCCCTCGCCCCCTCCACCTCAAGAGCCCTTCAGACCCGGTTCCCTCGCGCTTTCACACACTCCAGCCACCCACTTTCCTCCGGTACCTGAAGGAGGCGCTGTAGACTCCCTCACAATAGATTTTCTGCTGTTTTCATTCGTACCTGTTCATGAAAATTAACTGACCGAGATCTGACCTCCCTCTTTAAACTGTGAAGTTCAGCTCTGGTTTACGGCTACGACTGGAAATATGAAGTAGAACTCAATTACAATACAGTGAAAAAAACTATGAATCTGTTCCAGCTCTAATATCTGATCGGATGAACCACACACACACACACACACACATATACACACATATATATATATATATATATATATATATATATATATATATATATATATATATATAAAAAAAGAAAAAAATGGGAATAAGGAAATTACCTTTTAAAATAAATTAATATATAAATCTTTAAAAAAAAAATGCACTTTTTATGATTTTTATTTAATAAAGTATAGCCTAAGCATAAGAGACGTGTTACAAAACTATTATACATTTAAATGTTAGTGTGTGTATATATATATATATATATATATATATATATATATATATATATATATATATATATATATATATATATGAATGTGGTTCATTCTATCAGATATATACACATAGCTGCAGTCATTTCAATCAATCATTATTTATATAGCGTTTTAACAACACAGCACACACGCACTACACTTACACATGCACACACAAATATAAAATGTGCATACTAATGTAAATATATATATATATATATATATATATATATATATATATATATATATATATATATATATATATATATATATATATACACACTAACATTTAAATGTATAATAGTTTTGTAACACGTCTCTTATGCTTAGGCTATACTTTATTAAATAAAAATCATAAAAAGTGCATTTTTTTTTAAAGATTTATATATTAATTTATTTTAAAAGGTAATTTCCTTATTCCCATTTTTTCTCTTTTTTAATAGATTTTTTGAAACAGAAATCTTTTGTAACATTAAAGGCATTTACTATCCCTTTTGATCAATTTCATGCAGACTTACTGAATAAAATAATTCATTTATTTAAAATAAATTCTACAGAGCCAAACTTTGGCAGGAAATCTGTAGATAGATAGATAGATAGATAGATAGATAGATAGATAGATAGATAGATAGATAGATAGATAGATAGATAGATAGATAGATAGAAGTTGTCACATACTTGGAAATCATAAACCTAAACAGTAATTACAATTACCTCTATTATTACTATAGAACTATATTACAGTATTTTATTGTGATGATTTAATATTAAATGTTAGTATTTATTGAATCTTCAGTATGAACTAATTATAAACATTAGCAGATGCACACGCATACAGTTATTGTACCGACTTATTGTTACGAAAGAATTGTTTCGTGAAATTGGAATTGCAAGACATCTATACCATTAGAAAAAAGATGGTATAAAAAATATAGTGCTTTTGCTGTGATTGGTCAGATCTTTGTGGTGGCGGTGTGGAATTTCGAGATCTACATGGTTCCATTGTCTCTGCTGCTGCTGCTGACCTGGAATTACTTCCTGCTGGCCTCGGGGAAGGAGTCGCGCGAGGGGAGCGTGGTGAGTGTGTTTATGGATGTTGACTCTCCAGTCTAATGAGGGCTAAATTTGTGACGTTTATCTCCAGCTCATTTTAAGCACATGGTTGTTGTAGGCCGTCACAGGAAATTGCGATGCCTCACCCTACCCCAGCCATCTTTGATTATTTGAACTAACCATCAACAATTCCTGGTTAATAAACGGTTAGGTTATATTGCGCATGTTTATTTTTTAAAGGCGTGTGCACGGCCGGAATTGAATGTTTTCTATTCCAATTACTTCAGGTAATTAAAAGTAGCGTAGATATATGAGCTCTTAAACGCGCCGTTCCATTTACCTGGTGTATTTACTTATCGCGTTTTCCAATTAAATTGTGTCAAACTAATTTCATGCCATCGTGAAATGTTGCCAGTCACACTGAGTGTGTACGCAAAACTCCCTGAAAATTGATTCCATTTTAATTGTTAAAATGGCGTGGAATGAGTGCTGATGACTTTCAACGCGCAGCGTTTCTGGAGAGGGTGTTTCGCTACCCAATTAAGCCATCAAAATTTTAATTAAATTTTTTATTCAGGAGTATCCAGTCAAAGAGTCGGTAGCGATGTGCTTCAGATAAATCTCAAAACAATAAAATAATAATTTTCCACCACTTTGCAAATTAAAATGTGGAATTATCATACTGTCCAGCATGAATTTCAATATTTTCCAAGCTGGATTTCGGCTGACGGACACATGCACAGAGAATCATTTGCGCATTCAGAAGGAGACTGACACAAATACACAGTCTGTCATCGGTGTGAGCCGTATGCGTATGTGTTTTCATATGTGGCCTAATGGCTAATAAATGGCGGAACAGTTGCCATTAGATTGTCATCAGTCTGTATGTGATGTAACGCGAGTGTTTAAATGACATTCTAAACTCCCCAGAGGAAAATGTTATTTGCTCAGAGGTTGATCTTTCATTGCTCGAGAGACTTAATGGCATTCTCACTTGTGTTTTATTTAGATATCAACTTCATCTCAGATGTTTCTTTTGAAACTGATTAGAAAAAACTAATGAGATGGGCCTTGACCTAGAGTATATATATATATATAAAGGTTATAAAAGTTATATGAAAATTCATAAATTATTATAGCACATATTTAACCGCTAAAATTAGGATAAAAACATTTTAAATGTAATTATTATTATTATTATTTACTATCGAACAATTATAATTTTATCAGATTAGTAAAGATTAAATTATTACTGCTGTCAAATGATCAGTTGCATACAAAATGAGAGTGTTTTTTTTCTTAAATATATACACCCATTTAAATATACATAATATACACAGCACACATACATGTACTATGTAAACAAAAACTTATTTTTAGATTTTTAGATGTGATTAATCATAACTAATCATTTGTTCACAATCACTATTATTATTATTATTATTATTATTATCATCATCATCAATATATTATTATCGAGGAGTGTCTTGGAAAGGTCATGGAAATGCATTTGTCAAAAGATTCCCACCACAGAATTAACGTGAATAGCAAAGTTCAGATAGCTCAGTTTAATTCAGTTTTCATTTAAATGTTTAAGTCATGTTAAATATGTTTAACTTATGTTTAACACTTATTGTGATTCAAGTTCATATCGGCTTCTGAATACTTTGGTATCTTTGCAAGCAAAGTTTAAAGATCTCTTCTGAAACTCTAGAGGAGAAGCCTCTGAGATTTCAGGGGGTATATTTCTTTCTTGGAAAAAGCAGGAGAGCTTCTCCATATAATCTCATTGCTGCATAAGCCACTGAGATATGCAAAAGATTGTGATTTTCTTATTGTTGCTTCGTAGCAAGCGATGGAGGACCTTCTTGAGGATGTGGATGAAGACTATGACAAAGATGACAAGGTAACCACACACTTCTATGTAGAAAGGTAGCCTCAATATTTCTTTATCAACTCTTTAAGACTCTTCTTTCCATTCAGTGACATGCATGGCCGAAGGAAATCTATCTTTCATTCCGTTTCTATGTGGAATAGCACTATCGGTCGTGTGTTATTTGAAGCTCTCTGGGACAGCTGAAAGGTTGGCGTACGGACACGCGGTTTAATATATGTGTCAGTGCTTTAGTTTAATTGCACCTGAGGCTTGCGTTGCCAAATATATTCAACATATCCCAGATGTTTTACTCCAGCCGTTCTTCGCGTTCCCATAACCCTTTGTGCGCCACAAGGCAGCCATTAGTGGCCTGACCTTTGACCCTGGGAGCTAACTTGGGTATTTTGGCACAAATGACCCAGACACCTGTTTTCCATTCATAAGGACCCCTCATAGGCCCGGGCTAAGCCTGGACATATGTTTGCACTTAGCTTACTGCCGGCTGGTCATGAAAATAAGCCGAGGGTTGGTATCGCTTTCCAAGCTTTCAGAAATTGTTCCCGCTAATTTATGAGGACAATTGATTTGTTGAACCCCAACTCTGTAAGTTGTTGGGGAAAGAATAACACAACTTGCAGCCCTTCCCACTGACTTTCCACCCGACCCGACTCAGGTGAGGCCTGGGTGCTGAATAAATGCTGTCGGGCTCGATCAAACAAAGAAAAACAATGGAAAACAACCTGGCATGGGTCGAATAGCCATTTTCTTAAAAAATTACTCCATAAAATAGTATAAAGTTTTTTTTATTTCCTACGGGACATATTGAAAAGCTGTTCGTTTTTTCATAGTCAAATGACTTTTTTTCACAATTATATATCAAATAGTAATTCATCAGATTTCTATTTTAAAAAATATATCTAAATGTAATTTATTCCTGTGATGCAAAGATTTTTCAGCATCATTACTTCAGTCTTTATTGTCACATTCCTTCAGAAATTATTCTAAGATATCTAAGATATATTTCTCATTATTATGAACGGTTGTGCTGCTTCATATTTTTGTGGAAACTATGATACAGGTTATTATTATTTTCAATAACTTGGATCCTTGCTAAAAAAAAAAAGAATTAAGTATAGTGTAATTATTGATTGAATATTCAGTATATATTTATGAAATCTCTTGACTGCCTCTGATGTTTTTTTATTTATTTAATTAACTATTTTTCTTCATAAACATTAGCAGAAATATTCATCATAATAATTTATAGTAACTTGTTTATTGTTCTGAAAAACTGGAAATTTTTATTATATAGACATTCACTTGAAAATGGAATAAGTGCTTGTTAATAATGGCATACTACTTTGCTATTTGGGAAGCTGTAAACAAGATTTCTGTATTTATGATCAGTTATCCACTAAGAATGCTGTCAACTTTGAATTCTTAAAGCATATTCAAAAGCTCTATTATAGAACATTTAGAAAAACAGGCACCAGAATCTGAATTTGACATTTGATTGAGATGAATTTGAATCTAATGTTGTACATTATTCCGTTTGGTTCCGAGTAATCGTGTCGTTCAGAGGCCCTCTTTTCCATATTAATGAAGCTGCGGTTGGGATTGGAGACTCGCCGCTTTTGTGTTAAGCTACACCAACTAACCTTTTAGTCTAAAGAGAAGAGACACCAGTCAGCAAACAAAAGCTTCCCCACCCCCACGTCTTTCATTTCTCATAACGCAACTAAAAAAGGCTTCCTACAGACCAAATCACAACTGTTTAAAATCTGTTTACTTGTGACAAAATGAATTCTGCTGAGTAGCTTGCCGTGCATGCTTGCGTGTTCAAACAACAGGACTCTGAGAAGAAGGGCTTCTTGGACAAATTTTATGCGGTTCAAGACGTGATCATAACGGTTCAAAACGCTCTGGATGAAGTGGCCTGCTTTGGAGAACGAGTGAAGAAGTGAGAAGTTTGAATGTTACTCGTTTCTGGTTTTAGTAGCATTAGTTCTGTGTGCGTGATTGTATACTCATCCCCATGCTGTTCCTCTCTTTCAGCACGTTCAACTGGTCTGTGCCTTTTCTGAGCTGGTTAGCCATAACGGTGCTATGTGCTGGTGCCATGCTAATATACTATATCCCACTACGATACATTGTGCTGGTCTGGGGTGAGTCTGGGCTTTGTGTATTAAACACTTTCCTAATAGTTTACTATTATTCTTTAGCCCATTGAAAATTAATAATGGCATAATATGATGCACTTCTATATATAAGATGTTTTCTTGCATTCTGATGATTTTTAAAGGGTATAATATTTTGGATATTAGCAGGATATGAACATGCATGTCTCACACAGGTATTAATAAATTCACCAAAAAACTTCGGGACCCATACATCATCGAGAACAACGAGCTGCTGGACTTCCTGTCTAGAGTTCCATCAGATGTCCAGTTGGTAAGTTATCAATGATGAGCAGCGTAATTTCATTCTTTTGCTTGATTCACTACACATCTGTGCAAAATCTGCTCATCAGGTTCAATACAAAGATCTCAAACCGGAGTCTTCTCAGAGTCCCATCAGGAAAAGGAAGAACAACCCCGGATAGATCTGTGACATTACATTTCTAAATCAACAGCATCCGAAGCACTGTTCACGTACAAAACACTGTGAATGCTGCAAAGAATTTTAAAAAGGAGATTGTTTTAAAAAGAAAGACATATTTCTAGCATTATTTATGCAAACTTGCACAACTACAACAGCACAAAACTTAACTGTTCATTAAAATGTGCTTTTAATTATTTATATGTCCATTTTTATTCTGTGCCACTGATTCACAAGAGAGATTTATGTATAAAAAAAAAATGCTGCAAACCGGATTCAAACTTGTGTCGCTTACGTGAGCAACGTGGCTCAAAAAACATGTGCCTAACACTTGGTCACGGCTCCAGCAGTCTGTTGAGACTATGTAACATGGTTTCTGGTGCAAAAAAACAGCCTGATAATGTTTCGCTTTCATAGGCGTCTGCATAATTGAATGTAATAAATGCAACTGGTCTGACCATAGCGTTTTTTCTTGAAAAAAACACAGTGAACTTTGCACCTTTGAGGTCACTCTTCAGATCATTTTCCTTGGATAATTATTTTTATCCACAAGCACATATCTTATGGAGAAACTGCATGCTGTGCATCTAAATCGTAAGAATGTATGTGTGCAAAAAGTGACTGTAAATGTACAGTGTGGAATTTTTTTTATGTTGTTCTTGACGCGTTTACCCATGACAGATGTCATATGCTATGATCACTGTTCATATGCTATGATGAATGATGAAATGGTGTATAATTGCAGTGTTTGTACATTGTGTTGCTTGTTAATGATTTGCCAGTAGTCTATGAGCATGTAACTGTTAAACGGAAATAGTCAAGTTGGAGGAATTATCAGATTTCCAGTTGACAACATTTGTGAACATTCAAAGAAAAAAAAAATGGCATGTTTATACAGGGCTGAAACCGACCAATGAAAACCTCTCTCTGTGAACTTTATTTTCCAAAACTATAATAGACTTTTTTTTCTGAACATTGTTGGCTTTATTCGTAATTATTGGTCTTCAAAAAATGCAACATGAAATCACATTTGCAGTCCATTCTAGCTCTGCACTGTCCTTGTAATTCAGAAAAATGAGATGTAAGGCAGGGCTTGATTTTATCTATCAGGAATTGATTGGATTTCGTTATGATGTACACCACTGTATCGTTAATATTAAGACGGGAAAAAAGGGTCAGTTTTGATTTCATGATGACTTTAACCACACCCCAACAAAAAGAAATAAATTCATTATTTAAAAATAATACATGCAATTAAACACGGCACCATGGGATTTTAAGCGCATATGGCATTGCATAATCCAGTATTTCATCCTTGTGTAAAATGTAGATTGTTAATCATTTGTCCAAGAGCATCCAATTAACTAATCCAGATTAGACATCCAGTATTTGTGAAGTGATGCATTTCTCGGGATGGGGGAGGGACAGTAACAGATAATGAATGAGTCATCAGGTGGAGTTTTGTGTCTACATTAACATGTTCATATGGGCAACTGGAAGGTCCATCTCCCAGTTACAAATGAAAGGTTTATAATTAGTTTCTTTAATCTCTGCCTTATTAAATAAATGCTTCTTTGGGAATCAGGACAGACTAATTGAGCTATGAAGGGCATCTTTTTAAAGTAGCAAAAGAGCAGTCTCTCACATGGCCTGGGCTTTTAAAAGAGATTAATGAGAATTTAAAACGGTCTTGGGTTTCCCTTTTCACTTCAATAAAGACAGATGTAACTCTCCACAGTGCTTCCATTGATGGTTTAAGATCCTGAACAAGATGGTTGACCAAACATATATACTAGAGCTGTACAATAAGTACACTACACAAAAGAACCATCTGTTTTAATCTACACTGTAAAAAGAAAAATTGTCAAGATTTACTGTAAAAAACTGGTAGCTGTGGTTGCCAGAATTCGACCATAAAAAAATATGGTAACAGCATTTTAGGTTTTAACTAAACACTGTCATTTTATTAACTGATATGAGGTTAATACACCAACATATTAAAGCACTGAAATCTGTTTTGTGCCTTTAAAAATACACTGATAACCACCAAATGCAGGTGGTGACGAGAAAGTCACACGATGAACCAAAACCATCACTAGCTGCTCTTAAATATGAGCATATATAGAAGATGCTCAGTGTCCTTCACACCATCATGATGAGACTCATTTAACTGAAATACACAATAAACATTATTTAACTACATTACATGTAACACACAACCCTAATAAACATAACTGATAAGGAAAAACTAAGAAGAAACAAGTTCTTTCAAAGAAAAAACATCAAATTCAAACTAAATTTCAAATCCAATGCAGGGAATTCGGGCAATGTCAGTTTACGGTTGTCCCTGTAAATTGTACAGCAATTTACCATTACATATCATTAACCATTTACCGTAGCATTTTCACCGTTTTATACCATTATGTAATTGCTCGATTTCAAGTTCAACAACAGATTACCATCTAAAGACTTGACTGTTCAGTACGTTTTTGCAGTTTCAGGGTTCTGTGACGACTGAAGAAAAATAATAAAAGTATTTTGCATCAAGAAAATTTAATTGTTTTTTTTTTTATTGTTTTTTTATCTGTATTCATTTTAAATGCTATCAGGTATCAATACTTTTACGTGTATCAATAATCATTAAATTAACTGGAGATTTTTGTTTAAATGTCAAAAATAATGTCTTTTTTGTGGAGGGTTGAAATATGACCCAGACCTTTTGTAAAATTTTGTAGAGATTCTCCCATCCATGCCATGCTGAAAGGCAAAAGAAAACCCAGATAGTAAACCTCTGCTAATAGTCAGCAGCAGTCATCAATCACGTTTATTCATTATCATATGCTATCTGGAAACCCAGTCACACACCGTACAAAAACAAAGCTCTGTGCAAGCAAAAGTGACTCTTTTCCTGTGTAAATCACCAATATTATTGAACTGCAGTCCACTATTCCTCAAGAGCTTGAAGCTCATCCTCGCAGCTCAAACATTTCGCCCCGGGCAGAATTCAACACCCCCTCAGGCTCAGATACCCCACCGGATCATAAGGGGTGGAAAAGGTGAGAAGTGCAGGATGCAACCTGGAAATCATTGTCAAGATTGTACTTATTGTGTCTCATTACTCACATTGTGAAATGTATGGCTTTGCTCATACGTTGAAGCAGAAGCAGAAGTACATCTCATAAGTTTTGATTGCGTCTCTTACACACTCGTGTGCAATCGAAAAGAGTTTCTAGCAAACAAAGTCCAAGTCCCCACTTTAATTTCAAGACTTCCACCACACATAACAATGACAACTAAACACCAGCACTAACACAGTGCACAATGCTCAAAGCAGTAAAACAACAAATTACAGAGTGAAACACGCCTACATAATGAACCGTGCCTTGTTCATCTCCATACCTCATCCCTGCTGATCAGAAATACCAAAGACTGTGGCATGGATACAACACATTTAAAATTAATAATGGTCCGATCTGTATGTGGAACACGTAGCAGCGGTTGGAAAGCAATGCATGAAAGCTGCCCCCAGGTGCTGAGCAGAATATGAGCACTGGCACCTCTGCGGGTTCACACAAAGTGCTATGCATCTAATTGCTGGAGTGTCCACTCACAGTCGCCGTGTTTCTCCACGGCATACTAATGCACTCGCGGCTCCGCATGCGATGAGTGCCAGTCTGGCCTTGCATACTCCTGGTGTCTGTAGAGCTGATTAGGGGGGGATTTTAGCCATTGCTGGAGAGCTGTGCAAACAGAAGAAACAGACCGCTGAGTGTTTGTAGATCAGGTTATTGTTTGGATCTGCTGGCAATGGTCATAATGTCACTGTTTCAATCGAAGATGGTAGATCTGACGTATTGGATCAAGTAGGGTTAGAAGGTTGAGAAAGGACTGCTATTGAGTTGAGTGTTCATGTTTTTGATATTTCGGTTGGGTTCAGTCACACAATATGACTGTGTCCTTCGCAATTATTTTCTGCAAGTTCTTGTAACACATATTGAAATGATTAAAGTTACACCACCTTACTACAAAACGGTCCAAAAAAACAGCCATGTATATACAACGGTCATGTTGTTTCAAACCTGTATGACTTTCTTTTATCTATGCAACACACAAGAAGATATTTTTACAAAATTTTGCCCATGCAAAAAAGTACATGGTATCCAAAACAATAATAATGTACATCAGGTCAGTGAACGACAGATGTTTAATTTTTGATTGATCTACCCCTTTAAAAGGAATTGTTCACCCAAAAATGTCAATTCTGTTATCCTTTACTCACCTTTGAGTAGTTCAAAATCTGTTGACCCAAAACAGTCTGGTTACAAGCTTTCTTCAAAATACCTTACTTTTTGTTCAGCAGAATAAAGTACTACTATTTGCTACTAATAAAGTAAAACTACTCAAGGTTAAGTAAATGATAACAGAATTTTGTGGTGAACTATTCCTTTAAGGCACACAGACTGAAAGGAAGTAACGAAGCATTCTGAAACTTAAAAGAGGAAACTACTGTAAAAAAAAAAAATGTAAAAAAAATAAGAGCCATAAAAGCTGACAGATTTTCCTTAACTATGCTCTTCTCTTTTACAGACTGCTCTGGTAAGCACACTTTCTGATCTTTTACATAACTACGAAACAATATAGACAGATTAAATTTACCAAAAGTGACAGTAAAGATTTTTAATGTTACAAAAGCTTCAGAAAGTAAACAATAATGCTTTCTCTCATTCCCAGGAGTCCCCAAAATCTTAAGAAAATGATACTTGTGTTGATTTTGATATGTACTGTCCACTCATCTCAAGGTCTCATCTGGGCTTGGAGAATGCTTCCATGTGATGTGACACTGTCTAACAGCTCTGTTGCATTGGATTGCTCAGGAAGATCTTTGAAAATAATTCAGAAAAACCTGATCTGGAATACAACTGACCTAGACTTTGCGGACAATAAAATAAAACACCTACCAAAGGACGCTTCTGGAATCTGACCGAAGTAACACGGATAAACCTCAAAAAGAATCAGATTGAACATGGCCTTTCTGGGATTTTTTCAAGATTGGCTAATCTTAAGACTTTGCTTCTTGATGATAATAAGATTACAGTATTTCCAAGAGATCTCCCTCCTGGACTGCAAAAGTTAAGCCTGGGATCCAACCATATCAAGGCAATTGGACCATCAGATTTTTCAAAAACAAAGAATCTCAAAGTTTTATCATTAAACAAGAACTGCTATAATAATGTCAGTACAGAACTGACAATTCACAATGAAACATTTCAACACTTGAATCTAACTGAGCTAGTACTGTCTAAAAATGGACTAAAAAAAATACCATTCCCTTTACCCAGATCCCTCTGCAAACTTTCACTTCTACTAAATAAGATAGGCTATGTTGACGCCTCTGATCTGAACAACCTAACAAACCTAACAGTTCTTGATTTATCTGGAAACTGTCCTTTTTGTTTCACTGCTCCATTTCCATGCACTACCTGTCAGACAAAGAATAATGCTTTACAGATTCATCCGAATGCTTTTAGTGAACTATCCAAACTACAAGACCTACGACTTTCTGGGAATTCTTTACAAACAATCAACCCATCATGGTTCAGGAACCTTACTATGTTAAAGTATTTGTATCTTTCCTTTAACTCATTGATTGGTGAATTTGAAAGTGGAGGATTTTTCAGTGTCCTACCAAAAGTGGAAGTTGTAGATTTCTCATATAATAATCCATCTCAGAGATTTTACCATAGACTGAAACTCTCAAACAGTTTTGCCAGTTTGGAGTCACTACAAACACTTCACCTAGAAGGGTATATTTTCCACAACCTCTGTGAGGAAGATCTCCGACCTCTCTTTGGTTTGAGAAACCTATCCGTTCTAAACTTGGGAGTCAACTTTCTCCAACATCTCAATATATCGGTGTTCAGAAACTTTCACAACCTGTCTTTGATTTCACTGATTGACAACAGGCTAACATTCACAAGTGCTTTTAAAAGACAGGAGTGTAGAAATTATGTCCTTTCTGATGACAATGAAGGAGGCCACCGTGAAGGCCCCTACATTCACACAAATGAACAGTTCCGCCATTATCCTCCATTTACCAAAGCAGAATGCCTGGAAACAGGACCAGTTTTGGACCTCAGCAGGAACAACATTTACCATATCAACCCAATATTTTTCACAGGAGCAGAGAACATCACTTGCCTCAATCTTTCCTCAAACTTCATTGCTTCATATTTTAATGGTACAGAGTTCACTCACTTTCCCAGGCTAAAGTACCTTGACTTGTCTTACAACAGAGTCTACATGCGTTCAGAAGCTGCCCTTAATGAACTGAAAGACTTACAAATATTGGATTTAAGTCACAACAAACATTACTTTGAGGTGGCAGGTGTGAGGAACAGTCTGGCATTCCTGGAAAACCTTCAGTTCCTTAAAGTTCTCAACCTCAGTTGGAATGAGATAAATTCACTAACCAACAAGACTTTGAAGAGCAACTCACTGAAGGAACTGCAATTTCAAGCCAATCGACTGGATATAATGTGGAAGAAGGACCGTGGATTCAAAAGTCTTTTTCAGTCTCTCTCAAATCTAACGCACCTAGATATATCATATAACAAGCTTAGTGAAATACCAAATGATATATTCAGCTATTTTCCAAGGACGCTAACATATATTAGCATGAGCAAGAACACTCTTGCCAATTTTGAGTGGGAGCAGCTCAAATATTTACCCCATTTGGAGACTCTGGATTTAAGTAAGAACAAACTGAGTAAGGTCACTAGAAAACTATCAAAGCATACACGCTCGTTGAAGGTCTTGGACTTGAGCCATAATCTGATCTTCAAGTTGCATCATAGCTTCCTCAAAGACGTCAAAAGCCTGCTGATCCTCAGTCTTGCTTTCAATCGCTTGCAGCACATCAGCGATGCATCCTTCCAGACAGGTAGAGATCACTACCTACGCATGCTGGACCTGCAGAGGAACCCTTTTCATTGCACCTGTGACTTTCTGGACTTCATTCTCTGGTTAGAGAATAGTGAGACTGTCCTTCCTCGTCTAGCAACAGATGTCTTGTGTGATCTTCCAGAATCCAGAAGAGGACATCCAATGATCAGTCTGAACTTAAAAAATGCCTGCATCAACAACAGTATTGCACAAATCCTATACGTGCTCACGTCATCCGTCATCACTATCATGATGTCTACAGCTATTGTGATACATGTGTTCTACTGGGACATATCGTACATTTATAATTTCTGGATAGCGAAAATAAAAAGTTATTACTTGAAGATAAATGATTGCACTTATGATGCCTTTGTTTTGTATGACACCAAGGATCCGATGGTTGCAGAATGGGTTTTGAACCACTTGCGTTTTGAACTGGAAGACAGAGGAAGACATGTTCGTCCCCTCTGTCTGGCTGAAAGAGATTGGACTCCTGGAATACCGATAATGGATAACCTAAACCAAAGCGTAAACCAGAGTAGGAAAACGATATTTGTGCTGACTGAGGGATTTGTTCACAGTGCGCTTTTCAAAATGGCAGCTTTCCTAGCACAACAAAGGCTGCTGGAAGAGGGCGTAGATGTGATGGTTTTGGTCTTGTTGGAACCGGTTCTTCGGCAGTCGAGAATCCTAAACTTGCGACGCTGCCTATGTGGGCAAAGTGTGCTAGAGTGGCCCACAAACCCGGCAGCAGAAGGCTTTTTCTGGCAGAGACTGAGAAATGCAGTAAGGTTTGAGAGTCAAGGTGTGCAAAGTAAATTATTTACAAATTACTTTAGCTGACTGTAATGCTGTACAAAATAAGTAGTTTCGATTGAAACTATTTTGCCGTTGAGATTTCTTCTACCAAACTTTTTTGTAAATACCACACTTATTCTTATTACTATGAATTGTTTAAAACATTATTATATACATTTTTAGGAAGTCATTTCTGTCATGACAACTCTCTGAGGGACTGATATGGTAATAATGAATCACCCTGTAGATCTATACAGGTGGAACTGGGGAAGGTGCAGGGTTTCTAAAGCAACAACCATCTTTAATATATTGTTATTTTTATCTGCATGGGGGATATTGTATTGTACACAAACGTAACAGGAAACACTTGTTTCCAAGTTATTTTTTATTCCATGAAACCAAAGTGCTTTTCCCCTATTCTGTCTGTAAAATAAAGAGGTTCCTCACAATGCTGTCACTTCCTTAAACTAATTTTATCAACAACTTTCCATTAGTCTCAGTTATGGTGCAGTCAGAGTTAGATTTGTACAGGAAATACTCTGATGTACTTTATCACTCTAGAGAGCGATACAGCACGGTGACAGATTTTCATCAGTGCCTTTTGTGGACTCACATAGTTACGATACACAAACACACAGTTACTCCAGCTCTCTACGTCCTTCCCTTTTTCATCTTTTATTCATCATGAAACCAGTGATGAAAAATTCATGACTCCAGGCAATGAAATGAATGCAAAATGAAAACTGTGGGCGTATAAAAAGGGTGAGAGAAAGAATGTCTCTATCTAGGGTGACGCTGGCACAAGGTGCAGATCACGGTGAGGGCAGTGGGTTCTGGAGAGCAACTCTCTGCGAACTCTTGCTATGTTAATAACTTTTTTTCTTTTTTTTTTTATCGCTAAATTTCATAAACAATTACAAAGAAGTGGCCAGTAACAAATTGAGGTGAAAATTTGAAGTAGAACAACCGAAATAGTAAATTTGTAAAACGTGCTGGGTGTGTCTGATATATAACACTTATATAAAAACAGTAGCCTAGGCCTATATCTGACAGCTGTCACATCTGAATAAACCACATTCGAATTAATAAAACTTAAAATAGTACTATTATTGTTGATCTGTCTAAAGCCTTTGATTCTGTATATCACAAAATCTCATTGCAAAGACTTTGATTTTAGTAAAATGAGTCTTAATTGGTTCAATATTTAATTGACAGAAAGAATGCAGTGTGTTTCGGTTGAAAATTTCACTCATACAGAACTAAAAATAAACAAAGGAGTCCCACAGGGATCTATTTTAGCTCCGGTTTTATTTTCACTATATATAATATATATATATATATATATATATATATATATATATATATATATATATATATATGACCTATATAATATATAACACGGCTAAAATCCATTTGTATGCTAAAGACAATTATTTATACAGTTATACACTTCATGAATTAAGCCATAGAGCTATTTGTAAGATTCCTTTTGGTCATTGCAATTTTCATTGTTAAAACTGAAGATGCAAACAAAACTAATTATATGGTTTTTACTCGTACAAAAATAAAAAGTTCCACCTATTCTAACCTTGGAAGGGCACCGTAAAAATAAACAGTTATAAATACTTGGGGTTATGGCTTGATGAACGGTTGGGTTTTAATATTCATAAATTGGGTTTTCTCTTTTATATTAAGAAGTGCTTTCCTTTTAAAGAAAAAGAAAATAATTATCCAAAGTTTTTTTCTTTCAGTGTTGGGCTATGGTGATGTGGTTTATATGCATGCAATCTTATCCATATTAAAGAAATTGGATAAGATATATCATATGCTGCAATATGATTTGTGACAAATACATCTTCACGCTACTTTGTACAAAATGGTTGGTTTATGTTCCTATTTACTGCTAAGGCATTAAACGGCCATCTTATATTTGTAATCTTTCATCATAATTATACTACTAGAAAATCTTATAAATTATATCTGACCGGTCCCAGAGTATGCTCTGAGTTTGGCTTTTCATCCTTTGGCCACAGACTATGGGATGAATCTGAATGTTTTATGTAAATATATTATAGGATATTGGATATTTTTATTCTTTACCTTTGTCTATCTGTATGTGAAACTTTCTGTGCGGCCATTTTGGCCAGGAAGTACAAGAGCTATAGAAAAGATATATATCTCAAAGGGGTCATGCCGGCTAAATAAATAAAAATAAAAAAATAAAAGAAACAGTAGACAGTATGCAGTGTATACTGCGCAGTATGAAGTACGCTAGCGCCATTGCTAGCACAAACACTGATTGTCGCTTACCTCGTGTGAGAGAGGTGGATGGGCCCATTTTTGCACAAAGTTTGTCGGAAGAACGGAGGACGGGAAGCAAATCTGTACTGCGCATGTCGTGAAGCTTTTAGAGGCGGCTCGTCTTCAGAGATGGTAGGTGAGTCTCCCTCACGTAGAGTTTTTCTCAAATGGCGTAAACACTTGGCGGTATCGATTTGGACATGGACAAGGAGGTACTCTGTTGTTCCAGCCTCCAAATGATAAGCCACACATTAGGCTCATTTACAGTCATTTGGCGCCAAAACGACTCCGACAGCAGCGTTCTCTTAAAACTAAAGCAAAAGTAACGGTCATTTTGTTTTAAAATACCCGTTGGACGACCGAGTGTATAAATAATGCTCATAATTTTACATTTCAGTTATAAATATAGTTGATGTAAAACGGCTACATATAATGGCTTTTTAAAAAATCTTAAAGTAATGTTTTCTATGTAGCTATTCTTGGTATAAATATTAAGTATTAAAAATTAAGTACTAAAAATCTTTGGACCTGAGGATAATTATATTAATGTAACTACTAGGCTGTTTAAAATATTTATTTATATTACTTTATTGTTATTTATATAATTCTGTACAGGCTACAAACCACATTCCTCAATATGTGACATGATGAAGTCTTTTATGTTTATTTTTGTAACAAAAAACAAAGCTTTGGACATGAATATTTATGTAATACATAAATAAATATTCATGTCCAAAGCAAATAACTTTTTACTGTTCATGTCATAGGCCTATAACTCTGTATAAGCTACAAAGCATCAAACAACAACATTACTATTTTAAAATAAAAATCACTGTAAAATGTAGTAATAAATTAAGATAAGAAATTGAACATGTTGTATATTTTGATGTATTAAAATGTAAATACTGAAAAAAATTATTTATGACCTTGGACCACAAAACCAATCTTAAGTCACTGAGGTGTATTTTTAGCAACAGCCAAAAATATATTTTGTAAATTTTTTTGTAAAGGAACTTCATTTGGAAATTTTTAAAGGCGATTTTGTCAATATTTATATATATATAAAGAGAGTCACATTTACGTTTTTTATGTAATGTTTATGCGTATAATTTTTTAAAACATATTGAATCATGAATACATAAATAGATCAATAACATGAACAGCATACAGAACTTTGTTTCTTCTAAATATAACTCGGTAGCATGATGCTATTTCAAGGCTAGAGCTCAGAGGAGGTCTGTGTATTGTCTTCATACGCAGCCTTACAGTACCGATCTCCAGGGATTGTAGACGTCACACACTCCCTGGAGCTCAGGGCCAGCTGTCAATACGCAGATGCCGGCCCCAAAGGAACCCACGCTGGCCCCAGAGGTGGATGCAGGGAGCCAACCAGCGCACAGCTTCTGTGTAATGAGACGGGGCCTTTCTCTGACAGTCCACCCCTGAGTGAGTACTGCGCCTGACATACAGCCACAAGCGTGATGGTTGTCGTTTGACAACTCCTTGTCACGAATTCAGAATATTGCACAAACAAAATGCTCTCTCTCTATTCATTACCATTGTTCGGAAAGTTCCCGGGACTCCTTCTGCCTGTGCTGTGGAGTTTAGGGGCCCACTGAGATTTGAATGAGCGTGAACCCCACTCTAGAGTGAACACGAGTGTGTGTGTGTGTGTGTGTGGTCCTCCTGTTTTTTTTTTAATGCTTCATTATTAAAGAGAACATGCTAGTGGCTAATTAGGCATAGTTTGATGCGCCCCCCTCTCTTCTCATCGCAGAGTTTGCATCTCTCTGGTAAACTGATTGCTTGCGTTGAGTTTCGAGCGCTTCGCTGACATTGACCCTGCCACAACGCTCCAGATGCCATGCTGAGACGTGACTGGAAAGGCAGAGCAGGAGCGTGGAGGCTCTTTTTCATTTCATTGGTTCATCAACGGGCCAATGAAATCAGCATACAACACAGAACCCCACAAATGCATGACTAATTTGTTGTGCCTTCACAGCTATTTCGTGTCATTCGTAGGTTTCTAGTAGTTGCTGTGATGTGACTAAAAAATGTTTATTTACATGTTAACAGTGTTATCCTTCTCGAACTTTAAATAGAATACATATTTGAATCTCAAAAAGTAATAGCCTGGCTCATATTTCACCCAAAACCCGCTGATCAAAACCTCTTTCTCATTTCTGTAAAATATACACAAATTGAATTGTATTGTATAACAGTTAATAATAATTTGCATTCAAATAATAATGAAAAAAATCTCTATTTTACACCAAAGTAGTATTACAGCATGGGTGTTATAGTTAAAACTAAATTTAAAAACCTTTTTTGTCATAAAATAAACATTAAAATTTATATTTCAGCTAGATACCAAGGCAACATTTCGATTTAACTGAACAAAAAAAAAATATGTAGACATACTACTAAAAATTACAAGAAAAAATACCAAAACATTAATATTAAAAATATAAAAATAAAACTGGTTCAGAATATTAATGAAAAGTAAAATGCCTAAATATCTTGGGACAAGATCATTCATAATTTGCTGTATGATAACATTTGTTTTTGTGCTTTAATCATTTTTTCCACGTTAAACCTTGAATTGATTTAAACTAAAAACGTTAGATTATTTTTCCTATTTAAAGCTGGATTTCTCCATTGGGAGAAAAGTGTTTTCCCTTGGATATTGAGGTTCGCAGGAAAATGAGCGTGTTTTAGATATAGCCAATGGCGGTCGACTCTATTATAGATTTAATATAGAGGGCATTCCTGAGAGACACACAAGATTTCTCTCTTTTCTCGCTCTCTTTCTTTCTCTTTGAGTGTTTTGAATATCCTAAGGTGCCATGACCTGAGAAAGTATTAATGGCATCAGTGCCACTTTAAGTGGGTCACTCGGAGGTTCAGACATATGAAATGCTGTCGCATTCTGGGGCAAATCATTACTGCATGTGCATCTTTATGATAAAAAATGCATTATGAGTGAACCGGAGCATATAAAGATTCAAAACTTTGATTTCCTTTTGATACAGATAATGCATAAAGTGTAATTAGCATTTGTTAAGAGTAATACTATTTTTTTATATTAATTGCAGGTTTTGCTACAGAGATGAATTATACTTTAAATAGAATAATAAATAAAACAAGCAAAATAACTTACATTGAAGCAAGGACACAATCGACCACAAAAGGAGTCCAAAGGGGGTTTTCACAGCAAAAAATAAAGGTTGTTTATTAGCTTCAATGGTTCCCCATGAAGAACCTTTAACATCTATTGAACCTTACAAAATTCTTTATAGCGGAAAAGCGTTCTTTAGATGATTAAAATGTTCTTTACGTTTTGAGAACCAAATGGTTCTTCTATGGCATTGCTATGAAAACCTTTTTCGGCTTTTTTTTTTACAGTGAATGCAATAGAAAACATTTTGGGCTCCCTAAAGAACCCTTAGTGATTTCTTAAAAGAACCGTATTTTTTGATTCTGAAGAATCTTTATCCACTATACAGAGCAATGGAATAGTTCCGTGGATGTTCACTGAAATAAAATAAAACAATCATTTTTAAAAGTTAGTTTGTGAGTAACTCACACTGTAGGTGTTGTATTCATAAATACAAAGAAAGTTTATGGAAAGCTGTTAAAAGGAGCACTTTACTCCAGATTGTATTTCCGGATGAATCCATTTTTGCTAAATGAGAAAATTTCTTTCCCCTCTGCCGACCAGAAACAGAAAGGAACATGCGGTTGAGAATAAACACGCTTGAAGTGTCTCTAAACACACTTCAGATACTCTGGTAGTGTCTACGGAGAGAAGGAACACATAACAGTGGCTTCAGATCTTTTGTACTGCAGATCAAAATGGAACACGCTATAGCCTACAGCCTGTGGTAATTATCTCTGACTGAGAGCCAGGAGTGTTTGAGTGGAGAGAGCCAGAGGGCGACAGTGCACGAGTTTACTGAGGAGTGAAGGATCGTCACGCTGGCTTCAGGCTCTGTGACGACTTCAATTAGTCAAAACCTCTAAACGTGTTATTCAGCTGATTTATCTGGGATTGAAACAGCACTGGAACCACACGCCGTTGTATCGTGTTTGTTTGCTGAATTTTGCTGTTTTGTTGTAATTCATGCAGCAAAAGATCAAATCTAGAGTTCATTCATTTAGTGTCATTATCTCTCGCTTCTCACAGGTTTCAAAAGAGATCTCAGCGGTGTCTTAGAGCGGCTCAGATTTGTGACAAAACCGAAATCTTCAAACAAAGATCTAAATTTGAACACAAGCATATTTTATCGCAAGGTATCAAATCAAACAGAAAATGTTCTCATAACAAAAGCATATAGTTTCCCTTTTTTATCAGTTACTGAAAGTTCCAGGAACATTCTGTTTTTTTTAATTATGCAGAACTGATGAACTGCAAAACTTTTTTTATGACAACCTAATAGGAACAGATATAGAAAATCTTTTAAGGGTAATTTCAGGTTTACTTTCAAAATTTGCTAAACATTTAAGGTTCATTTTAGGTTTCATTTCAAAACCATGAACTAATTTTGCTTGAACGTTTTTTTTTAGTTAATCTCATAGTCGTTGGACACTTCGCAGATTTAGTCATTCACTTGTAATGCAGCATTTAAATGTAGAAAGATATGTCTTGAATCTATGTATGAAACCATTAAATATACTTATTTTATTAAATATTATGAAATATTTTAGTTATTCACCTTAGTGTAATACAGCATTTAAATGTACAAAATAAATGTTTTTAATCTATGAATGAAATTATTAAATACAATAATATTTTTATGAAATATATATATATATATATATATATATATATATATATATATATATATATATACATTTGTAGTATGTATTTTGTAGGTGCTTAAATCTCCTTCCATTTAATTTTCAGATTTAGATGGATGGATGCATACATTATTTAACTGAATTAATATTATTTAACATATGCATTTATATATATGCAATATTATAAGATGTAGATTAAGAGATGCATAGTAGAAATGAATATTAGTTGTCATTTTCCTATATTTACCACCTCCCCTCATCTCATCTGTTTTTACTTTTGTCTTCACACTTGCTGGCTCTCTCATGTTAACCTGTCGATGGCGTGTGCAGTGTGACTCTGACCTCCATCTGCCCATATGTGACTCTTCACCCTCCCACGAGACCCCTGCGCTCCATTCTGACAGCCCGTGATTAATTACTCACCCTTATGATTCATGCCTCAGAAATATTTCACAATAATGGACAACAGGTGGTCCTTCAGGACATTATTTTAAAGTTGTGTGTGTGAACCTGCTAGAATATGTATTCAGATGATGATGGAATGTGTGCATGAATTGTGATATATACGATTTAATTCCACTTTCTAATGCAGTCTAGTCCTCACTTGTTGATTGCAAAAATGTGTCGAAGAATTTGGATTTATTTCACATTTTTAGTAGAACGATAGGCAGGCAGGTTATGTATAGATACTGTGACTCTGAGGCACTGTCTGAACATTGCTCTGTTTTTTAAGTGACTCAACATGTTTCAGACAGCGGTCTTTGCTAGGATTTTGCTGTGCATGGTATATAGTGTGTTCTGGGTGGTTGCTAGGGCTTTAAAGGTTGCTGTTTTTCACCTGAATTATCTTCCACAAAAAGTCCAAAATGAAAAGTAACTGTAAGCCATGTAATTGGAGCACAAAATGTATTTTTTTTTTCATTTAAAATTTCAACATATAAAAGTTTCTATAGATGTTATTGATTTTAAATAAAAATTTTCCTACTACTACTAGCTACTACTGTTATCAAATGTGCAAAAAAGTTTTATTATTAAATTAAAAGTGATATCGAAAGGGGCCAAAAAAATATTGTAATTATTATCATTATCAGGCAACACAAACCTGTTTCTTAATTTGAAACAATATCACTTATTAGATAACGCAGAAACTAATGAATTAATTTTTATGTTAAGACATTTGATTTAAGGAAAATTAACTGGTCTAGTTTCAACACCAGGTTTCACTTTGGAGCAAAAATCTGTTTTTTAAATATGAAATAAAAAAAGATTTGACATTTATTGTAATAACTATTAATATTGACTGATATGAAAATATCTCCCAGCCGTATATGAATAAGTATATACACTACCATGAAATGTTTTGAGTAATTACAATTGCAATTTAATTTTTAAATACTGTCTCTTCTGCTAAAAGGGTGCAAAATGCAGTAAAAACACAATTTTCTATAATATTTTTGTAAAATATAATTTATTCCTGTTATGCAAATCAGATTTTTTTTGGCATGCATGCAACGGTACTGAGAATAAAGGACTTTGTTCCAAAGCCAACGCAGTGCACATTGCACTTCACAAATCAAACGAGTTAAAGCTAACTTATCTCAATTTGAATCTTGTGTAAAATTATAACTATTCCCAAACTCACCTGGAATAAATTGAAAAAACACACTGTATTTTGTGTTGCAAAGTCTTTTGTGGTTTGACACACACACAGTGGCACCTCATGACTTTATTGTCTCCTTCATGTGTGATCTGTTGGAGGGCCTTTCATTTGCATCGCCGAGGGCAAAGTTTCCCTCTGGCAGTGATCCGTGGATCTGGCTGGGCCGCTCACCTCGGTGTGATGAAAACTGCTGCTGCTCCCACAGACACTGGCACACGGAGTTCAGCCCTGACAGCTCCGATACAACACCGAGACGAACCGCTGTTCATTTAGCTCGCTCACATACAAAGCAAATCACAGTTAAGATCTCTTTAATGCCTCATCATCATTTATTTCCAACGCGCACCCATGAATCGTTCCCAGTAAGCCCAAGAATGTGTATTAAGACAGTAAATAATGTTGACTTTGTATAAAACGTATAAAACATTCCTCTGGGAATTACATCGGCGTGACAGATGTAGCAGAACGCATATCAAATCACATTATATTTCATTTCTGATACTTCAAAAAGGCAAGCGGGAAATGAGGCGGATCGGTCCGTAGGTGTCTGTCGGATCTATTAACAGCACAAGCTCTGATAATAACCTCTCTATGGGTTTAAAGGGAAAAAATCCCCTGCTTTTTTATCCCAAGGACAAGCGTGTGGCGCGACTGCTTCAGACGTACAGAATCCATTTCAGAGAGCCTGGAGGCTGAACAGAAAGCGCAGGTTCATTCAGAGAGCAGACTCCATAATATCATCACCCCCTGGAAGAATTAGCTCGACCGCACAGAGCATGTGCAGACTTCCAGGCATTTGCATTTGAGGAATGCTGCAACGAGCAACACATCTTAATGTTCTACCAACAAATTGCCTGTATTGGTCAGATTGGTGAAAAACTCTTTAATGTATCATCGGTGAACCCAAATGTTTTTGGTTGATCTAGGCAGTGCAGACATATATATATATATATATATATATATATATATATATATATATATATATATATATATAAGTTGTTGCCTATGAAGCCTCAGCAGGAACTTTTTATTTTGTACGTCATTATGCTCTGGTTTAAATAACCCAGGAAACTAAAACAATGATTTGAATAAACCACTGAAAAAATCTGGTGTATAAGAAACGTTATTATGCAATAATAATTATGTGTAATATTGCAACCCTAATTGAAATGAACACTTAATATACCAATATACCAAATATACCAAAAATCCAGTGCAAGACTTTTTATTCATGTTATAGAACCTATTTTCACTCATATATTGCTACTAAATGTCACTATTTTTTACAAAGGAACAGTTGGAGCACATTGATTGAAATAGTATTTCCTTGTATATTTTATTTTTATTGCGTGTGTGTCATTATTTATAGCTGAACTCAAGAATCCAGGACTTGTACTGGATATATGTTATTGTAAAATATTTACTTTCATAGTTTAGGAATATTATGCATTCTATTATATGCATTCATGTGCACTGGTGTAATGAAATTTCTAAAACAGAGCAAAACAATTTGTTTAAATCAGTGTGTTTTTAGTTCTTAGTTCTTTAAAACACCAGAATATGATGGTTTACTCAAAGGAATAGTTTACCCCATATAAATATAAATATAAATTACCCCATAATTTACTTACCCAAGCCATCCTATGTGTATATGACTTTCTTCTTCCTGATGAACACAGTCTGAGCTTTTAAAAAAAATATCCTGGCTCTTCCAAGTTTGGTAATTATGGTAGATAGTGGCCATTATTTTGAAGCACCAAAAATCATATATCAGTCATTCTAGAAATGTTTGCATTGGTATGAATTCGCACTTTGTGTTTTTTGCACTGCTACCCTACGTAGTTTTATTTCAGAGAGAAAGAGAACTGCATCACTCCCAATGTATTTCTGAGTCAAGTCGCATAGAAGATACCACATGACTTTAGAATGAGGTCTTCTGAAGGCCAGTGTTTCCTTAATTAGAAAGAGATTCGACTTCAAAGAAGCATAAAGTGGATTAATACATGTTCTTTCTAAGAAGCGGAAAAGGTGAATGTGAATCCATTATAAAAGTTTCCTCAAAAACTTCACGATCATTGTTTTTCAGAATTAATTAATGTCAAAAAAGAGGTGTTAAAATCATCTATTTGAATGTGTATTTGTCATGTGTTGGAATAAAATGTAATGCTAATGTATTAAATATAAAGAGATAATGAGGACAGATTGCAGCTTAGATTGAGAATCATAATTAAATCAAAAGCAAATTTTTACAGTACGCTATCATCACCCTCTCGCTGGTGTCAGTTGGAGTTGATGTCTGAGCATTTGTGCGTGTTTGAGACACTAATGAGTGGGCTGTCGACAAGCTGTTGTCTAAAAAGCTGTGGACCCCACAAGACTGTGTTAGATTTGGAGGGATGGGGGGGTGGTGGGTGTTGTATGATGACCCTGCATTGACCCCAACAACACACTTGCCTAATATTATACACTGATTTCGGAGAGTCATATTTGATACATTTGTAGACTCTTCAGGTGGATTGAGCTGCTTTTACTATTGATTTCATTGAACAAAAATGTCAAAATGTACCTGAAATGTAGTTCACAAATGCTCTATGTGGTTTGTGCAGAACGTACCTAGAAGCTAATTTTACTGTGAATGATCTTGTGCCTGGATTGATGGGTCCATAAGAGCACATGTCATCCTCAAGCCGTCTGGAGCAGATTAGGGACGATGTTCTTGTGCAATACGGTGGGCATTATGAGGAAATCCATGTTTACTTCATTAGGAGGATTACTATAGTCTGTGGAGAGACCAGTGTGCAGTATTTAATAGTAATGCAAAGTATTATCAGTGCTGAGCGATGACTTGCGAAAATATAAGAAGATGCATTGTCAATGAACTTTATCGATTGGTTTTGCTTTAGAAAACATATACAGTCATGGCTTTTTAAATCTGAGGTAGGTTTCCATCAAATACGACGTGATTTTCGGTAATCGAGATCTGGCAGCAACTGCGCGTTTTTCTGCTTGGAGCGATTTGCGGACAGCTTTTCTTGTGCATGAAATCAAGCACATGCCAACAAACCAATGAGAATGTGGAGCGATACTGACGATTCGTAGCAATAGAGCGGAGGCGCCAAAGCTGTTGTGGATCCGCTCACCCGAATCCCTCCATAACGGGCACAGATTTGCAGAAAATTACAGTCGTAGCAAACAAATACTTCACAGATGGTTACATACGTGCATTCTATTATGTAAGCTTTACGTTTCACGTTAAATGACAAGGGAATTTATAGTAATGTTAATGTTAATTAGCCAGGTCACTTAACTAACAAAAGTCTTTATGACACAATACCTTCAAGAAGTGACATCAGTTCGGTGGCAAAGTAGACAAACATCAAATGTTAGCAATGGATTTAACGGCTTTTGTGTGTTAAAGATGGGAATAATTCATTTTTTAATATTAATTCTTAATTTCATCATTTGGATTTTAAGTAGTGCTGTCAAATGATTCATTGCATTCCAATGTAAAAGTTTTTGTTTATATATGTGTGTGTACTATATCTATTATGTATATATAATACACACTCATACTATATATATATATATATATATATATATATATATATATAAAATATATAAATAAAATATTTACAATTATGTACATATATTTAATCACGCTGGTATTTATTGTGATGTTTTTTCCCTCAGTCGGTCAGATCAAAGTGTGGACTATTATTGTTCAGAGGACAATATCAGGTGAAAATTCCTATTTGGGTCATATATTCCAAGATATAGCTTAGAATCAGGATCCCCACCGGTGCGATGACTGACAGCTGCACATTCACCTCAAAACCTTCGATTCATCCATGCTGGAGCCGCGCCAGAGCACAACCCACGCATGGGGTATAATTCTGCAAGGAACTGCAATACCAAACATAGATAACGACAAAGACTGACTGCAGCCTTCAATATACAAATATAACATTTTTGTAAATATATACATGCATGTGTGTGTATTTAATAAATATACGCTGCTCCGTTTGACACTGTCGATCGTAACATTTTTCTAGAGAGACTGGAAAACTGAGGCTTTCTGGCATGGTATTCAAATGGTGTAGGTCATATTTAGAAGAGAGGTTATTATGTGAGCATAGGAGGGCATAAGTCTAAGTGGACGTCCGTGACATGCGGAGTCCCACAAGGCTCTATTTTTGCACCGCTCCTGTTTAGCTTGTATATGGTGCCACTGAATCAGATAATGAGAAAGAGCCAAATTGCCTACCACAGCTATGCCGATGATACCCAGATTTATCCAGCCTTATCTACAAATGACTATAGCCCCATTGACTCCCTCTGCCAATGCATTGATCAAATTAAAAACTGGATGTGCAAGAATTTTCTTCAGTTAAACAAGGAGAAAACTGAAATTTGGAAACAATGATGAGGTTCCGAAGGTGAATGCGTACCTTGATTCTAGGGGTTAAAAAATGAAGTCAAGAATCTCGGTGTGATGCTGGAGACAGACCTTAGTTTCAGTAGTCATGTGAAAGCAGTAACTAAGTCAGCATACTGTCATCTCAGTTTTGTTTCCAGTCAAGACATCACTCAATGGCATAGGGCCTAAATACATTACAGATATGCTTACTGAATATAACAGACCACTCAGATAATTAAGATCGAGTTAGGAATAGCAAGGGTTCACACAAAACAAGTGAAGTCAGTCTGTTTGGCTGTGCATTTGTTGAATGATAACTATGCCACGTCCGCACTGTATTTTATGTGTATTAATTTTGTATTTTATTTGAACTGTTTTAATTAATATTAAAAAAGTTCATATGCTCCCCCTTGTTTTTAAATTTTGTGATTATTATATTTTAATCATTATTTTACTTTCTTTTATGTAAAGAAATTACCACTGTGTATGAACTGTGCAATAAACTTACTTTGTCTTGACAGTAAACACATGTATTGGATGCGATCGATCAGGATTAATCGTTTGACAGCGCTCCAGGAAGTGACAAATCAGCAGAAGCATTAGGAAGTGTTACCAATAGATCTGACCAATTCAGTGAGTGCTCAAAGTTTGTTTGTCATTTTAAACTGCACTAAACAAATTTTGCATATGCATATGTTTATACAAATTATATTAAATTACATTATACAACTTAGAAATTAGTGGCAGTCTTGTTTATGTCTATGTGTACCATATCTTTTTAAATTGATTGAATACACACAAGCATATGAATTTTTAAGTTGCTGAATTCAAAAGGTGCTATTTTAAAATATTCCACATGTTATTTAAAATGCATGTTTTAAATGCACATTTTTTGCACATATTCTATCATACAACTTCCAAAACTCTTCGACCCTGTTCTATATATATATATATATTCATGTATGAAACTTCTTATAAAACTGATTATGTTTGAATAGACCGCTTGGACAATTAAAAAACCTGTATCAGTTGCGTTCAGGCCAAGTTGCAGAGGAACAAAGGCTGATAATGGGCCAGAAAAAGTGCTCTGCAATTACACCAGCAGGACGTAATTGACTGGGAGAAGAACAGACAATGTCTGATCATCAGTGAGCGACAAAAGAGCAGGTACCATCTCTGATCGTCCGAGAGAAAAAGACAAATTAACCTTGTTGATCAAAGCTTGCTTGTTAAAGGAATAGTTCACCCAAAAATGAAAATTACCCCATATTTTACTGACCCCGAAGCTATCCTAGGTGCATATGACTTTCTTCTTTCAGACTAACACAGTTTTTCAAAAATGTATCCAAATAATGTATTCAACTATCCACAAACATTACCAAGATTGGAAGAGCCAGAATACATTTTTTAAAAACTCTGTGTTCATTTTAAAGAAGAAAGTCATATACACCTAGGATAGTTTGGGGTGAGTAAACTATTGGCTAATTAATTAACTATTGCTTTAATTTTTTTGAGGCTAAGTGAGAATATGAGATTATTATGGGCCACAACACAAAGGATGTTCGGCTGAAATTACAGAAGATTTAATGAAACGCAATTCAAATTTTATATATAAACGATTGTATACATTTACATGTATACCGCCGTTCAGAATGTGTGGGGTTGGTAAGGTTTTTGAGATGTCTGTTTGGCTCCCCAAAGCTGCATTTATTGGATCCAAAAACTATTATTATAACAAAATAATTATAATAAATAATTATAATTCAAAAGGACTACTTTTTATTTGAATGTATTTTAATTTGCAATTTATTCCTGTGATTCGAAGCTGCATTTTCAGCATTCCTACGTGATTCTTCTGATAAAGCATTTCTTGTTATCAACTGTTTTACTGCTTCACACAGAAACTCTGGAATTGAACTGGAATTTAAAAGCCATTCCCATTGATCACAGTTGGCTGCGTTGTTCAAATCCACTCTCCATATTGTACCTGGATGCGAGTGAGCTAATTGAGCCGAGACAAAGAATATAACAGAGACTGCATTAAAGTCTTAAACCAGGATTTGGACTTCACCACCATTTCCATTCCAGAAAGCCTATTGTCCATTACCAAGGATCCAGGACCCTGCAGGTGACACGTTGTGTTAACTTGATTTAGGTAGACAGCACTCCGGTCTCCAGATTGTGCTGTAATCGTCCTTTCCTGGTATGCAGTGTCTTTACAGCTTGATAATCCAACTAAGACCAGTAAGACTATAATGCTTGTTCATGACGGGAAGGCCTTCTTTGTGGTCACCCATATTTATATTCCCACCTGACCTTTTTTTCGATTGCTTCTTTTTATCTATATCATATCTATTGCTTTCTAAGCACTGCTTTCCTCACAAGTGCCTATGTTTGCATTCCCACACTAGCAGCTTGGACAGAGTTTCCTCTAACAGCTGTACCCTTGATCCGAGCACGTATCCTATGATACTAACGTCCAACAAAGACCCTCCTCGTGGCCATCAGGAATCCCCCCGCGGCCCGAGCCTGCGCTTTATTCCGAGCTCCGGTTCTCCTCATGGGTCCCCAGGCACCGCTGGGGTCATGGCTAACCCAGGCACGGTGTCAGCAATTCATCTGAGATGCCACGGGTTCACGATACACCTCGGCTCGGGAGGAGATCCGCACATGATGAGAGAAGCGCGGGGTCGCGGAGTTCACGATAACTAGAGACTCTGGCTGTCAGACTCCACACAGAAAACACGGAGGAACGCACGCAGATGCTATACAGTTCTGTTGTTATAGCCTGAAAAGATTTTTTTTTTTAGAAACTCGTCTCCAAAAAAGAGGTCACAATTAGGTTGAGTAAATCCACACAGACATAACAATAAATTAAAAAAAACTTTAAATAGCCTATTGTTATGAGATTCAGCAACTTGATTAAAAACACCACGATTTTGTAGCATGGTTCAGAGCAAGGACATTATGAAATTATAAAAAAATATCTGTGCTACTTTCGAGGACTTTTAGTGCGAAGTCTAAAAAACTATTTTTTTAAAAATCGTTTCGTTTCGCGCATGCGTATTCCTAAAAGCTCGCTATAACGAGAACGACAGACGCGCTTATTAGAGCTGTTTTATAGCTCAGAATACAAAAAATCAGTTTACATTTCTATCTAGAAATTACAAATGAAATCAAATGCTTTCGGGTTGGGAGAGAATTTCTAAAACCCTTTTATTTAGCCCACAACATCGTAAGCTTCGTGCTTTGTAGCTCATGAAGGTGATGAAGCTTTTGTTTCCAAAAACGCTACGACTTCACACTCTTCATTTTCACGGCTGGAACTGATTTTAATTAGAAAGAAAATGATTTGAACGGAAAAGCGTAGCCTGTATCAAACCACTGTTCAGTATTACAAATATATCAGCGCGCTGGCGTGATTCATTATATATAAAGCATAACATATTTATATACCGTCATAAATAAAAACGAACGTTCTTTGCTGTCTGTCTGTGGAATATATTTGAGATACGGCAGTGCAGATTGAAAGGACACCAACTTTATAGTCCAATTAGAATGAGTCAGGTTTCTTTGAAGGCTGATCTGACTGATGTGATAAGATCACAGCGTTTTTCTGACACCTCTGCACAAAACACATCTCACCTGTCCAGGTTATCATCGGTCTGGGAATTAAGAACTGTTTTGTCTGTCTCCATCAGATAAAATGACAATATTTTTGGTAAACATAAGCCTTTACAGCCCTAACGATCAGCCAAAGCTCGCCCAGATATGTGCATTTGGTTTATTTACAAGCTTGCAATATATTTAAACTTCCAATTTAACGTTTACACTAACATTTTTTTTTTTATAAACGTATAGGTTATGTTTTATGACTTCGCTGAGTTCTTATATCGTCTAAAAATATATATATGCATACCAAGAACGTCAATAAAATGCACAGACTGCGTTCTTCTTAATACCTTGATAGTTTTAATCCATGCATTAAAAGAATTCACAAACGGCATGTTTATTGCTCCGCGTGTGTTAGACTGTAAATTAATTACTGCTTATAAAGCAAATTAATCCATTTTGTGTAAATATTCAAAGCTAAATGCTGAGTCTGAAACGGTCTCCTGCCTCAAGGGTCTTGCTTTAGTCTCTTTGCATCGCAGTTTCTACAAAAGAACTCATTTTTTTTCAAAGCAGAAAGAAGCGCTTCAAGCGTCTTCGCGAAAATGAGCATCGGTTTGTCTCTCAAAGTTACGAAAACTATCTTTATTAGCAAAAGTACAAACAAAAGCACATTTACGCACGAAATGATTAATGAAAATCGTTTAATCAAATGTTGCATCTTACATCAAATCCAACAGTCCCCCTCGCCCACCCTGACAGCCCAAAAATATGGTTCGAAGTGTAATATTTCATACCGAGAAACAATATTGGAACATACACCGATGATATTTACTGTCGAGCTTCAGAAAAAGTATAACCTTAAGTGCTGTGGTTGATCGTTTCGATACATGAAGTTGACGAGCAGGAAAATAAATAGCACAGCAAAATAAATAATTGTTAAATCCATTGTCTCCGCTTTCCAGTTAACACAAACGTAATATTTCCGTCGAACGTTTTTTTTTTATATGGGCAACACCAATTATTTCTGTTATTTTGCATCAATGCATCGTTCAAAAAGAAAACAAAACTAAATTAAGACGTTTTGCATTTAAAATGGACAATTACACTGCTGAATAAGTGAATCAAAAGTTATTTTATAAAGTCTTTTTATGGCACGCGTCGTGGTCGACTGTTAAAAGTAGAGATCAGGAGAAAGAGAGTAAAGATATCTTCACATTTTTCACGAATATCATTGCTATATAAACCGACATCGATCGATCGAGAGAGAGAGAGAGAGTTTCTGCATCATCCGTGACTCGTTTAGCTCTCGTCTGTAAATGCTCACCAAACGTCCCCCTCTTCGTCTTCCTCCTCTCACTGAATGGACATGTAGGGCCAGTTGAAACTGCTCCCGGACAGCAGCATATCCCTGATGAGCGTCTCGATGGGCGTCTTACCCACCAGTCGAACGAAGAAAAGCTGTTCTATGACGGAGGAGGAGACCATCCGGAGCGCGGGGAGCCTCAGCAGCAGCTTGCCGAAGCGTGTGGGCTGGTTCGGGTACTGACTCCTCACATACTCCTCCAGGGCGCACTGAGACTTCTCCTGGAGACCCTCTATGTGCGGCACGTCCGAAAGGCCGCACGCGTCTGCGCACAAACGAACACGCGTCGTTCAAAAGCGTGTAAATAAACTCATTTCACTCGCTTCGGAAAGACATAGCAGTAGAACCATAATAGCAATAAAGCGTCAGCGTTCACTTAGATAAACAGAACGAATTCATTTGCAGATCTAATCGTCTCGATCAAAGGAGCGCGACCTTAAGTCTGTAGACAAATATTTGCTCATTGTAAAAAGCATTAGACATTCATTTCCTAACGTTTGTCATTGCTTTACGATTAATTAGGGTGCACGTGGATACCAGGAATTAACGAAACGAATTAAGCTCTGAATGTATATTTTGAAAGTTTAATAGAAACTTCTTAGAGAGTAAATAAATGAAGAAGATGCAGGCTAACTCCAAAATAACAATTGGGGCCACATTATTATGCTATACGCACTCTCGACTTCTATAGGACACGGTATTTTTAACCAGCCTTTATTTAGACATAAGTAGGCTATATTAAAACTCTTTTGGGAGTGTTTTGGAAAACGTGTGACCTATAAACGTGTGGATTTTTTTTGTTTTTAGAATATTTTCTTAGCGCGTTGAGTAGGCTGCATGTCTTGTGGCTCATTTGCAATCCAAGCATTACATTTTTTGTAGTGTATCAATTTATAACAACATTAAAATTAACGTCGACGATCTGTATAACTGAAACGAAAAGCCCGCGTATTCCAGGGTCGGTGTACCGTTGCTATAGTAACGCCCAAGACCGCTCTCAATTTCTGTTTGGCGCTCTGCTTAAAACTTATCGAACTTTGGTAACTCGAACATTGTTTAAATTTTTTGAATGTTGTTTTATTTAGCGCGCCCTGCTCGAACGAACGTCGGTTACGCGAACATTGTTCGAGCGTTGCTTAAACGTTGTCGAAACGTTGCGAAAGCGTAACCTAATTGTATTAAAACGTGGTTGAGAAGGCCTTTAGAATTTTCCTTTTTTTTTCAAGCCTTCATGGAGGATGGGGTTGTGTAACATGCGAATTTCCATCTAATAGGCAGGACTTTGCTAATTGTTTTAAATTACGAACCCCCGCACATTCATACTGTTCTGTATCTATACTGTTTGTATAGGCATACATTTAATAATTTGTCACACCAAAGGGAACATAATCATTTAAACCTAAAATATTAATGTTGCTTAAAATATAGGGCAACCTAGCCTATGTGTACAAATGTAACTTGTCAAACAATACCTAATTTAGGCAAACTTTTATTACTAAGCAGCCTAATGCATATTTGATATTCTTTACATAGCGAACTAGCATTATTTTTAAACAGCCAAGCTATTAATCTGATACTGATTGACTGATTATTTGAACAAACAGGATTATGCTATAGAGAAACTCATTAAAGTGTACATACAGTAGGTTTGCTTGATCTCGATTCGCGCCTACCTGATGTGAACAGCACTATTGCTTTGGCACAGCTGTATTCGGCGGAGTCCACCTGCAGGGCCTTCAGTTTCTCCACCTGCTCCTGGAAGAACCGTATATGATCCATGAAGGCCACGACTCGGTCCGCGGACATCGGGGACGCGTGGAGCCCGGCGGCGGCGAGGAGAGGGGCCACGTGGAGAGGCATGGAGCTCTGCGCCGCGTTCAGAACGAAAAGTTCGCTCCAGGTGAGTCTAAGGAGAGACACCTGGTCCGTGATTTGGAGATCGGGAAAGAAAGGGATGTTCCTCGCCCATTCCACCGCGCTGAAGAGCAAACGGGCCGCCAGCTCGCAGATGTTCTCAATGCCCATGATGTTACCCGGCTGCATGCACTGGTTTCCGTATCTGGAGGCTGGATACGGCTCGGCCCGAAGCAGGAGGGATATGTATCCGGACAGGTAGCACTGGCCATTCAGCGGGTCTCCGTTGGTCAGCGCGTAATGGCTCGGGTTCGGCTGATTGGGCGGCATTCTTCCTCGCTGAACCGCTATCAAAACACAATCAGATGGAGAAGAAATGTGCATAGAAACAACATATAACGTTATCGTGAAAAATCACATCTCTCATCTTTCTGCATGTACGCTCAAACGGAAAAAAGGTCACTGGCGAAGTACACTTTCGAAAGGTATGCAACTGATATTTACCATTTATGTGCTATAAATCTATACAGGCTACGATTTAGGTACAAATATGTATCTTTAACGTATTAATATACACGCTTTAGTGATAAATAAGGCGCAGGCTGTCCCGTTGAAAGCGTTCCGGTTTCTGTACCTTTTTTTTCCTGAAAGTGCATATGCGATGCAATCGTGGGAATAATAAAACCCACTGTTGACACAATTAACCAACCTGCGAGCGCATTCCATCTTAAATATGAAAACAATGCTCTGAGAAACTATACTAATACTCGTAATAATTTATGCACTTCACACTAACATATTAATGTGAAGTCTGTTCTGCTGCAATAACATATCTTGTCCCATCCACTAATTAAATGCAGACTAAATGAGCAGTCTGTAGCTAATATAGTTGCTTTGTAAAATAAGGTCTTTATTATTACACGATGAATAATTTCTGTATGTTTTTAAAGAGTTTTTTTCTTATGTTCAGAAGCAAAATCTTTTAATCAAACTGTTTTCGGCTATGAGCCATAAGTAATACAGTATTCGCGTTAGTGTAGGCTACGTAAAAGTTTATTAGTGTTGTTTTATATAAATATACTATTAATAGTGTTTACGTATTATTATTATTATGAAATATTATAAATACTCGTTGTTTTATTTTTTTTAACGTGGGCTGCAAAAGAAGAATGCACCGCGCACTCACCTTCGCGTCTCATGCCCACTTTCAGGCATTTCTTCAGGCGGCAGTACTGGCACTGGTTCCTGTGGTGCTGGTCCACCGGGCAGCTTCTGTTGGCGCGGCACGTGTACGATAAGTTTCGCCGAACGCTCCGCTTAAAGAAACTTTTGCATCCCTCACAGGTGAACTGTCCGTAGTGCTTCCCGCTGGATTTATCCCCGCAAACCACGCACTCAATGTGCTGCTGGTTCTGCGCCGAGTTCTGTCCTTTATCCTCCGCGGAAGGCAGTCCGGCGCTTGGAGAGTGAGCGGCCGCGCTCAGGCGGTGGTGATGGTGGTGGTCTCTCCCCGCTTCGCTCTGATCGTCCAGAGATCCCGCCGGTGCCAGCTCCTCCTGCGGATCTCTCCACACGCTCACCACCATGGCCATGGCTGGACCGCGAACCTTTTACGCGTCTTCTCCTGTATTATTCAAGACGAAGAAGGCCGGTCGCGTTTTATCCATGCAGAAGAGCCAATTGGTATGGAAAGCGCATCGATGAGGCTGGAGATACGCGTCCAACAAGATCAGACAGCCGGATTGGGCATAAAACAATCGCGCCGGAACTCCGCGCCGGTGGTGTCTTCGTGCGTAAAAGGGACAATCGGAAACCCCAAATGAATCAGATCCGAGGAGAGCGAGGACGCGGCGCGGCGCAGCCTTCTGTTGGCATGATTGACACGAGCGTGAATGGAAGACTTCAAGTTTAACTAAAAACAGGAGTATCCGTGAGAACAGAGCTGAATGGACTCAACTTTGGCATGATGCTGATCCAAACGACCACACCTTCACTTGGTCTCATACGCGCCTCGGCGGTGGTCTATTGAATGGTGTGTATCATGGACCCCGTCAGGTATTAAAGCGCAGAAGTGGGCGGCTCCTTTAAGCTCGGAAGCTCTGTTTGATTGGCCATTTAGCTCACATCCTTCCAAAGGCGGCTGGATGCAATTATGTGCTTCAAGTCACTTTTAGCAAACACTGAGACTTTTATGCGTTTATATTCATTTTCCGCGTATTGGGATTACGAGATTAGGATTTTAGCTAGTCAAAAGGTAGGATATGCTTTTCATCCTCACCGCTATCTTTATTGAATTCATTCTCCAATCTGATAACCACAGTAGATCGTTTATCATTTTTGCATTTGATTAGTATATTTTAAATTTAACCTGAAGCTCACGAGTGTAGAAAAACAGACTGCCACCTAGTGTGAAAAGAAAAAATATTATATTTCTTTACGATTCGTGTATACTTAATTAGATAATGTCTCATTTGCAAATTCAAACAGCATTTTAGGAAACTTGTCTTATTGTACTGCAGATTAAACAACAAGTGACATTGATCTATTAGTGTAACGTTGTTACCCTGTTCATCTGTAGTGTCTTGCCTATAAATATAAACAGCAGTAGTATTTATAGAAGCCGCTGTAGTCTAAAGGTATTATTAATAACAGTGATTGCACTTCCAGCGGCAACGATTCTTCTCGTGCATAATTCAGTGAGTTCAAGGGTCAACGTTTTGCTTTGAGTTGCTGGTGAACCTCAAGGCTCTGGATGGAGCGGAGTCACGTGATCGGTGGCATGTTTGTGAACAGGTTGTAGGAGCCGCAGGTTAAAGGGTCAAAGCGATACAATGAGCAAAGACAAGGACAAAGCCCAGGGTCAGAGGTCAAAAGAAGGGTCACTACTCTAAAAACAATGCTCTAGAAGGATATTATCTTAATATTTGTGCACAATTTTGTTACGAATATCAACGGCAGGCGGTCAAATATATATAAAAATCCCTCTCTATATATAAATCTCTATATGATAAATAAATGGTATAACATATTTTTGCACTAGGATCATGAAGCCACTTATGTTCAGCGAGGCTAGGCAAACATCAGGTGCCTAAATCGCAGCAGTCGACACCGGCGCTGGCACTTTATGTAACAAAAGGGCCACAGAGGCTCAGGGGCAGCGGGTGGTGTCAAAGGCCATCGCATTTCACATGCAGATGTGTGACCTTCGTGACCTCTGGAAGGGCCGAGCTATTTGGAAGCCAAATGCATGCAGCTGGATCTCCGAGAGACTGAATGTACATCTGCAGGTGTGAGAGCACACCTGGATGATATAAAGCAATACAGGGCCTCCATTGGACGGCCCTTGATCTGCATGCCACATTTCCAGATGTGACTCGTTTGTTTCTGTTAGCCTGGACTGCTTGTGAAAGATTGATTTGAGAGCTGTTTATTCAGCAAAATATTGAAAACCGCCGTCCTCTTAAGCCCGCTAAGCTTTTAGATTCAGGTATCCATGCGATCAGTATATAAGAGTATTGATTGTCTGCATGCAAGGGTCCTTGACTCCCGTTTAAAGGAAGGGTTTTTCCATAAAGGGTTGAGACCTCAACATGCCACCGTTAAACACAGTGAAGGGTTTGAAAATAGTTGTGTGTAATAGGGGTTAAGCTTTATTGTGTAGGACAGACCACGCAGCTTTTGGTTCAGGTCTTTTGTGTGCGCTTCTTCAAATATGGAGCAGTTTTCCTCAAGATGTCTGCCGAAGATGAAAGTAAACCGATATCCATCCATTCATTAGCAATTGGATGCTGACATTGAATAAAATGGCAACAATAAAAGCTAATAGCTTGGTTAATTGATTACCTTTAAAGTACGTTTCTGGTTTGGGGACATTCGACATATTATTCTAAATCTGGGTAAATTAAGTCCTGGGTTAATTGCTTCACTTCTCACGCTGCTCATACTTTACCTGGGGATAAGAGTGAATCGTGGTTAGCGACGCGCACTGCACATTCCTAAACCATGGGCTAACATTCTCATTTGCATATTTGCAGTGTCTGCATTGCTGATTGGATGAATGCAGCACGAGACCTGCTTATATAATGGCATCCTTATAGGCTGATATATATGCAGGACTGTTTTATCAAGGTTTTCCAGAATGGATTTTATGTGATGTGAACGTAAGAGCAAAACAGTTTCTTTTTCTCCCAAATGAAAGGGCTTAAACCAGGGTTATCATTATTCTAAAGCCCACATTTCAACTCAGAATGAAGGTACTTTCATATAGTTAACTCCGCTTTTCATTCACCCTGTTGCAAAAACCATGCTGGTTAGCTGGCATGCTGGTTTGCGTTGGTTTAAGCTGGTCATGTGCTGGTCCTAAATCGGTCCAACTAGCTTAAGACCGGGACAGGACCAGCTTAAACCAGCTCAAATCAGGGTTATGAAACCCGCATTGCAATGGCGAACATATGCAATGTGAAACTATAGGGCTTTACACACAGTACTTAACCCTGGGTTATTTTAAACCCAATTTTAAATCAGTCCGTCTTTTTCGCATGTTGCGTCAATCACGTTTACACACTGCCTCCAAATCGATTTTCTGCATTTTTTCGCATTCGTGATAGGAAAGGACGACAAGTACGGAATACGAAAAAAGTAGGAAATTTTGGACTCATAATTTAGATAGGGGTAACAGTTAATCCTGAGTGGTCTTAAACTGCCGATTCACACTGTACTTTTTTCTTATTCACGTTCTAATTTGAATATAGGAGCTGTTTATACGTGATCGGCTGTGCTGCTCAAGCATCTACTCGTAACATGCACCGCTCCGTTTCTTATCGTACAAAGTTGGCACAGCAAAAACAGCCCTAACCCTGCTCCAGAACAAGGTTTGTGGGATCAAGCGGTCTTTATATGATAACCCGGGCACTGACACGCAAACATGCAAATAGCAAAAAGCACAGTTAAGCGCATGGCGGAAAATAACGTTGGGCTTTGTCGTTTTCTTTCAATGGTGGAAAAAAGTTTTGTGATTACCAAATCATTCGTTCCCTTCGTTTCCCCTTTGTTGACAAATTAGATGTACAACCTGTCAACAGAATATCGGATAAGTCTGACTCAGATGAGATTACACAGAACTGGTCTGTATCGTTTACCACTCTGTCAACAGCTTGCTCCTTCATATTTACTGGGGGACAAATCTGTGTCAAAGGTCACAGGACCCTCTGTTGACCTGTTGAACAGATGGAAGCTTTTAGTTTCCCAGGCTGTCAGGGATCCCTCTCCAAGTGTGGGAACGACTTGAGTCTTCACATTACATCATGGCTCTTAAACACACACACACACACACACACATTAGAAGCTTTATGTTTCGGCAAGGCATTGAACCTACCGCAAAAAAAAACAAGCAAATTAATTGTTATCAATCGCGAGTTGGTGAATTGAAATAAATTGGTGATGTAGATTACAAATACACCGGTAATGGTATAAGTGCCGTAAATCGTCTTTTGCCTACATTAGTCAGTGTGTGTGTGTGGATTCTTCCCTTAAACAGAATTGTAATTTTAATGTTTAAATTATAATTAGATATACCTTTCAATCATTTAAGAGCCAACGGCGTAATAATATTATGATGAAAGCTACCCGTATCCATCAGCGCTTTGTAAGGTCTTCAATTTAAATACTAAATTTGACCTTTGAACTCTGACGGTGACCTCTGACCCGGAGAGAGCAGACCTGTCCCCCGCTCTGGAGGATGGAATTGATAAGATCATTCGGCGAATTACATAAAACGATGAGTGGGTAAGGTAGAAATGGATCTATCATCTCGGTCATGGCCATTGTTTTAGTATGACAGGATTTTGCCTGAAAGGGTCTTTGTCTTGAGCTATAATGGTCATCCAATGAGAATTGATCCGAATGGAATCAATTACTCAACGAAACTGTTGCAGAATCCTCATTCTCATAAACGAATTGGGTTTTGTGCTCCAGATCTCTTTGCAAAAGAATACACGCTTTTACCTTTTACGTCCGATTGATTTGCGCTGCAAAATACGGGACAATTAAAATACCGTCTTTGTAAATGACGTATGCATTGTGCGTGTTACGCAATAGTTAAAATAAAAAAAAAAAGAATTTATCATTACTTTTAGCACGTTTTGCTTAAATTTATGTTGGTCATTTTAAATAATGTCACGTTTATGCGTTTAAATAGAGCTTTGCTGCCATCTGCTGTTGAGTATTTGACAAACAATATGGTTTTCATATTGTATGTTTCACCTTCATAAAAATGCATATTTTAGGTGATAGAATTGGTCAGTGTGCAAAGAAAAAACTGCATTTGGCATCATATAACGGACTATTCCGTTTTTCCCTACTATTTCTCCTATTTGTGGAGACCTGTGTAAATCTGATCCATTTCTTCTGGGCATGTCCTAAACGTTACCATCTAGGGTGCTATATTTAAGTGGTTTTCTGAGATGTATAGTTGAGTTATTCCACCAAAATTCATGTTATATGGATATTCGGTCGGCCCACAATGTCTCTGTACAAAGCACCATTATTGATGGAATGATTATTGCTGGGATTGTCATTGTAAGGGTGTGGAAATCGGAGATTGTTCCTCAGTTTTTAAGACCTGGTTGATTTATCTTACTGGAATATTGCACATGGAAAGAGGCTGGTATGTAGTCATGGATAATAACTTTTACAGTATATGGCAACCATTTATAGACAATTAAATAATGAATAATTGCTGCACACCCACTATTGAGTGCTCGTTTAATTTTCCAATGAAACTGTCCATATTATTATTATGTCATGCATTGATTTGCATTTACTGTGTAATGCAATGCTAATAAAATAAGTTACTACAATGTTATTGGGGTAAATCTACCCAAAGAGATCATACAAAATGCATGGTATTTTTAATTTACTGTCCTGAGGAAGAGGCTGTTTTGCATAAAACATGTTTACATTTATTCCACAAGATAAAGATATGCAAAAACGGATGAATCTGTAAAACATGGAGGATTTTTCTGAAGAACGGTGCTAAGTTTAACCGTTGCATAACAAACAAGGGACTCATGAACAACCATCACAAAAAAAAAAAATAAAAAATTGTTGGATCCTCACACACAGTATTAAGAACCAAGGGTTCTTTAACTATTAAATGGGGTTATTTTAATCACTTCAGCTATTTTTTGTCATGTTGAGTAAATGTAAACATATTTTATGCATGCATATCTTTTTTCTTTCTCAGGACAGTATTAAATAAAAAAAATAAGCAGCATTTTGTATGATCCCTCTTATTTTGTTCAAATTATTCACGTCGTCACAGATCCTGCATGGGGGTTCCCAAACTTTCTCATTCCACAGCAAAATTAGCAATTAGCAACACATAGCTAAATTACTAAAACTAATTAAAACCAAAATGAGAGAGAAAAAAATCTAAATAAATGATATAATATGTAAATAATAGCAAAATACACTTATTTAAAAGGTTTTTCACTGCGATATCATAGAAGAACCATTTTTGGTTCCACAAAGAACCATTTGGTCAAAGGTTGTTTAAAAAAACACATTTCTTTATTACCTTTTTATAATCTAAAGAACCTACTTTTGCCACAAAGAACATTTTGTGAAACAGATGTTTCAAATGTTAAAGGTTCTTTATGGAACGATTTAGACCTAAAGGTTCTTCCATAGCATCTCGAACACCTTTATGTTTAAGAGTGTAACATCAGTCTTCTTGTTTTCTTCAACAAAGTATTTTGCATCAGGCATTTTTACAAACATAATATAAGCAAAAAGGGAAAATTAAACAAACATTTTCACAAAGATAAAATGTAGCCTCCACATTTCTTTCCCGCATTGCATTTACATTTATGCGTTTAGCATTTTACATTGTGCTTGCACAGTACATTTCTAAATAACCCTAAGCCTAAATACATAAGATTTGTCCTGTTGTGTCACAGTCTGAAGCAAAAGTTGGTTTTCTGTCTGCAGATACCAGTTTAAGTGACTAAATTATGCTAGCAGCTGCATTATGCAGTAACCAGCTTCATCAGGCAGGTGGCAATGATGAGCAAACATTGAAAGCCTAGAAAGGTTTAAACAAAACACCAAAACCTACATGAAAACATCTATTAACAATATAGTCATCTATAGGAGAAAAAATCCACATCAAATAATTAATTTTACCTCAGCTCTTAAAGCTACAGCACTCTAATATATATATATATATATATATATATATATATATATATATATATATATATATATATATATATATATATATGTGTGTGTGTGTGTGTGTGTGTGTGTGTGTGTGTGTGTGTGTGTCAACAACGCATGAGAGATGATTCAGGTCGGTTTGTTTCTATTTACTTCCACTTTCTTTTGTGTTTCACTGCGATACCGTTTTCACGTTTGTGTTTTTTTTTTCTCCACACCACTAAATAGTGTCCTATCACAGCGCAGGCATACTATCAGGCAGTCGCTAGTTTATTAGTAAAACACTCCGGGTGTGCGATTCTGTGGCTACTTTTGAACAATACAACACAGACCGAAGCATAGGAAGGCGGAAGAAGGGAGCAGCGGCAGCCTTATCGATTGCGCATGCGCAGTCGGGTTGTTTTTCCACCGAACGGAGGTATTAAAGCGGAGTGAGAGCCGGAGCGCAGAGATACAGCTGCATCTTCACATGCAGTTACAGCAACAAAAAAAGGCTCAATGAATAAGAGACAGGCATAGCACCGAACCTGCCTGCAGCGCATCTGCACGGCACAACCCTTTGATGATTTCTTTCAAAGAAACATCTGACAGATGATTCGCTCTCGCTATTTTACCCATCTTACGGCTCAGTAAGATTTCCACCATGGTGCTCGGAAAGGTGAAAAACTTCTTCGTCAGCTACGACTGTCTCAATGACAGCAACGTCCCCGTCTTCGCCAGCGGGGACTTCGTCTCAGGTCGCGTGGTCGTGGAAGTTACCGGAGAAATCCGCGTGAAATCCCTGAACGTTCACGCCAAGGGACTGGCGAAAGTTCGCTGGACTGAATCGCGCAATGCTGGATCCAACACTGCCTACACGCAGAATTTCACTGAAGAAGTGGAGTATTTAAACCACAGAGACGTCCTTATTGGACACGATAGAGGTAAGGAGCGTTTTAATCAAGCACTTTTTTATTTAATAAAGACGGGAGTGCGGTGACAGATGCTCCTTACGTCTTTTGTTTTTAGTTTTCCACTCTGAAGGGTTTTGTCCATTGGCATAGGTAATAAATTAGGGATGCACGATTTCTTTATGAACCCTGGTGATGATGCTTGGCTGAAACGTCTTCCTTGCTATCAAAGAGTTCGTTTCGGTAATAAATGTAAAAACACACATCTTGAATTGGATATTGAAATATCTTTATGAAGTTGTTTGTTTGAACACGAGAGCTTATAAACAACAAGCCCTTCTGTCCAAATCAACCAGCTAGCCTTTTACTTTAAATATTTAATTGTAATAACTCCGATAAACGTTTTTATTTAGGCGCTCGCCATGTAACCGTGTCGTGGCGTGCGGTTTTTTGAAATTATAAGTTACATTTTCTTTCACAGACGATTCTAGTAAGTTTGTAGCCTTTGTTAGAAGCGGTTTAAACCTGTTCAGAAACTGGTGGAGAAGAGGGGGGGTTGTGCGGACCGAGCCTCTGCTCGCTGATTGGTTGAGGTCAATCCTATCTCTTCGCTGATTGGTGGAAGTGCTCGTGTGCCCCCGGTGATATCATATCTTTGCCCAAGTGTCAAGACTGCGACGCAACTTATTCGCAACAGCGCAGGACCTATTGAAAGTTCAGTAAAATGTGGTATTTTCGTTCTTCCTCTTATGCATCATTCTTAATTTGTTTAACGTGTTTTGGCTTAAATAAAGAAACCGTAACCGCGAGAAAAAGTAACGAATTCACTTCCTATGCCACTGGTTTGCATAAGTTCACCACACGTTATATTCTGCAATGTAATATTTTAAGGTATGTTAACTGAATTAATTGTACTCTGTAACAAATATTACAGTTTCTGTAATGGCGACTTTTCTACTAATAAACTGAGTCAAAATGTATTTATTTTCGTCTTGCGTTTTTTTTTAAACGTGTCTTCAATTTTCTTAAACACCTAAACCATGCTGCAGTACACATGTGGCTTCCTTATGGGGGCGTATTCAAGAGAAAAACAACCCGGCTCCGCCAATCAGGAGCCGCCTAGTAATATATGCATGAGGAAATCCGGCTGAGAGAGGCTGCTCGCGCCGGTTCAGTCCGGTCCTCTCTAGCTCTTGGCTGCCTTCAGTGACAGCCTCATAGTTATTTACAGCAGGCTGTGGAACTGCTGAGGTGGCAATAACAAGAAGATATTAAATGCATAAAAAAATGAATGAAAACAACAGCTTCAACATGTTAATGACAGATTATTCCTGTATTTATTTGTGGCCATAGTAAAAGTCTGTGGAACTGTGAAAGAATAAACAAAAACAATGTAAATGCATCAAAAACAACGTTTTACTAAAAAACAAAAACACTTAAGACTAAAGACCAATGTTCATTTTTGTTGTGAATTTAAAACAATGCATTTTTTACCTAGTTACTTTGTTTGTATGTTCATTTATGTAAGGTTGTAGTGATGTGACAAGGTTCACCCCCTTTTTCATTTAAAAGGAATAAAAACATACTACACCCAATTCTCTGTTTGCTCTTCTATTCCCACTTCAAAACGGTTTTGTATAAAAACGAAACTAAAAACATTCTTATGCTGACAATTTTGTGTACTACTCCTGTATTCATTGAAGCACTGAGACAATGTGGGTCGTATCTCTGTCTTTGTCTTGTGTTTAGGATTCTTGAGGAATTTTACAGGTATGGTATATTGGTATATCGAGTTTTATTCTCCTTTGTTGTAGATGATGACAGCTGCGATGAGGGCTTCACCGTTCTTCACTCAGGGCGCCACGAGTTTCCCTTCAGCCTCGAACTGCCCCAGACGTAAGTAACTCTCCTGTCTGATTATACACATATATAATGTATCGTCCGAAACGCTTACATTATTTTTTCATGTCTCTTTCCAGGCCTTTGGCGACATCCTTTGAAGGCAAACACGGCAGTGTACGGTACTGGGTGAAGGCGGAGCTTCATAGGCCATGGCTCCTGCCCATGAAAACCAAGAAGGAGTTCACTGTCTTTGAGCACATTGACATCAACACTCCATTGTTACTGGTAAGAGAAAAGCATTTGAAGTTTAATCACCGTAAAATGTAACGTTTGCTTGAGATATTGTATGATTTCAGAGGTTCATACATTGTCACCTTTTTCCATTTATAGTCTCCTCAGGCTGGCACAAAGGATAAAACCCTTTGCTGCTGGTTCTGCACCTCAGGGCCTGTATCACTAAGTGCCAAAATCGAGAGGAAGGGCTACACTCCAGGTGAGTTGTTGGTGGACACTTAGCCATCAGTTAAATAATATGAAAGTGTTATCATTCAGAGTGAATGAATTTGGTTGGTTTTCTTTTTCAGGAGAGTCTATCCAGATCTTCGCAGAGATTGAAAACTGCTCTTCCCGTGTGGTCGTGCCAAAGGCAGCCATCTACCAAACACAGACCTTCTTTGCCAAAGGGAAGGTCAAGGAGATCAAACAACTCGTAGCTAACCTCCGTGGAGATCCTCTACCTTCTGGCAAGAGCGAGACTTGGGACGGCAAGATGCTAAAGATCCCTCCCATATCTCCTTCCATTCTGGACTGCAGCATCATCCATGTGGAATATTCACTCATGGTGAGTCTACAATCGGTTTGATTCGTGATAAAGCAAACTGCTTTCCAGTATCTGCCATGCAGCTGACCTTTTGCTTCTTGACAGGTGTATGTGGACATCCCTCGAGCTGTTAACTTGACCCTGAACCTGCCCTTGGTGATCGGCACCATTCCGCTCCACTCCTTTGGCAGTCGCACCTCTTCCGTCAGCAGTCAGTGCAGCATGGCTATGAGCTGGTTGGGATTGCCCGAGAGACCTGAAGGTATGACACAGATCCTAAATTTGTTACATTAGACCATTAGCGGAGACCCTTAGCCTCTTCTAGTTACCTGAGTAGATTATGGGTACTCAGTCTTTCTCCTTGAGGACCACCTTTTTTAGAGTTAGAGTCCAGAGTTAAACCGAAGGCAGATCTTCAGGAGTAGGGCTGAGCTTGATTGCTTAAACAATCAGTTCGCCAGTGTTTTTGCTCTAATTGTTGACTTTGTCCTCAACTCTTCCAGCTCCACCAAGCTACTCTGAAATCGTCACAGATGAGGAGCGACAGAACAACTTGGAGCTCCCGGCTGTGAGGGATGAGATTGAAGGACCGCTTTACGCTTACATCCATGAGTTTCGCTTCCAGCCTCCACCTCTGTATTCTGAGGTGCGTTGAGTTCCCAGACTTTTTGTAGCTTCTATCTTTCTGATGCATTTGAGTTCCTGTGTTCTTAATCCTTGTTCTTGTCCATTGATAGGTTGATCCCCATCCCGAGCAGGTGTGCGGCTCCATGGAAGGGAGACCAGATACCTGTCCATCCCGCTGAAGGAGTTGACCACACCTGACCAGTGCTGTCAGGGATCTCTTAACTCTACAACCTCAACTGGGGTTTGTTCTTCCTTCATGAGGAGGTACAAGTAGCCATCTTGGTGCACAGATGGATATCCTCCAGGAAACACTCCCAATCTGAGTCAAGTCCAGCTCAGCGATCACTAAAATCCGCTGAAGATCTTGAGTGATTCCCTTCCTCCTCCATCCTTGGTGAAAAGAGTACACACAAGATTTGTCGGAGTAAAACTGTGCTCTTGACACCATGATGGATTAAACGCAACACCACTAGGTGTGAGAACTGTGTCCAAACATCTACAGCCTTGCTTTGGATGCGGTTCTGCACTTATTTGAATGATCGATTTGCTGATCATTAAGCAACAAATAACTCTAGCCATCCTGCATCCACTCCAAAAAAACAATGACAGACTTGTCAATTGTTTGCCATTTCTGGCTTTACCATTGGTTTTCTTGAAAATCCTAGATGCGGATACAAGACCTGCTGCAAAGCATTATGGATGGGATTCTGACATGCCACGTTGCCTTTCTGCTAGAAAGAAACTGCGAGAGCATCAAACTGAACATGGCACTGATTCAAGTGGCGAAAGAAAAGAGACCATTGACGGCGAACGAAGAGGACTCTCATCAAGATGCAAGACATTCCTGAATTAGTCCTCCTGCTCACACCGTTACAAGATACACAGAGAACTGCACTCCAGAACTCGTTTAGAGCCTCGTACTATATGTACAACTAAGAGCTAACTAGACTCTTTCTTTTTTCCTTATTATTCTGACTGGCCTGTTGGCTTTTTTTTTTTTTTTTTTTTTCTCAAAAACAGTTAGCACTTTTCATCAATTTGCATTCAAAGTGTATACCGAAGCTTGGCTAATATGATGCACAAGTTTAACAAACATATGCTCTAACGTTTACATGTGATTTTAGCTATGTTTGTTTACATAAGTGTGCTGTTAACAGACAAACTAGAGTCACTAGCTATACGTTTGGACTAATGGAACAATCTCTGTGGCCTTGGCACAAAAACAATGTTTGTTTTTATCACTGTTTATGGCTGAATTTGTGCGCTGTACTGACATTTACCTATACCTAAAAAAAAGAAAAAGAAAAAAAAAAGGGACTATGTACTTTTTGTGAACTGTATGCATCCATACCTTGATGTTTGTGCTTTGGGTCATGGTGATTTTTTTTTTTTTTTTTTTCTATTATATTGTTTTATTTTAGATACTATGAGAACATTCTCAAACATGCACTTCCAGGGAATTAAAGAACCCTCATAAAGACTGAACATGTAATGCATACTGCATATAGGAAGCAATGTTACTCTTCAGTCAGGCTGGTCCAGAGCTAATTAAACTGGCTTCCATTGTTTTCCATTTCAGGGGTTGATGGGCGAAATGGGTATTAAGCTACTCCCAAGTCGAACGGTGCAATATCCACTGTGTTTTCAGTGTGTTTCCACATAGTTTTGTATTCTTGGCTTGTTTCTAACTTTTGTACCATTTTGTAGGTTGTCTATATGATGTCACAGCAAAAAAAAAAAGAGGTCTGTTTTTGTTCCAGTCTGTAAATAAATATTCCATTTATACAAAAACTAAAGTTTAGTTTTTCTTTCATTACTTTCTGCTTGTTAGAACATACTTCAAGAACACCAATTCACACTAGAGAACTTGACATACTTGGCAAACGCAGGTGTTCCTACGTGTTCAGACAAAAACTCCTGGCAGCAAATCACTTTGACAAACTGGAAATGAGGTTGTATATCAAAGTCAAGGCTGTCAAAAGTATGGTGTTTACATCACATGCCTTGCCATGTCTAAAACTATGACCCGGGTAGGTAAAGCATGATGGGATCAAATGTAAAACAAAGTGCAAATAGACATGTTACATATCCAGAGGCGAGATCTTTAACCGTTTCCAGGTGTTGATAGACTTCTTTGTTGCAACCTTTGCATTACGCATGCATCCAAATTAAAAATACGAACATTTTCATAATTCTACTATACCACTAGGTCGTTTGGCTTCCCGTGCTTCAGCTTTCCCCGGAAAGGAAACGTCTTTTCCTTTCCGCTCTCTTGGCATTCCAGCAGACAGGCCATCTAAGGACCAGATGCTAGCTGAACACAAGGAGTTCGTTGTCTGTGAGGCGCACAGACCTCATGTGCGCTAGGAACGCTTCATATTTTCCACTCCTCTTCCCAGGCTCAAACGGAGCAGATGTTTGCTCCCAAGAGCTGTAAGTGAACCACTAACCTACTTTCCCTCCGCTGGTCAGGGATAAAACTGGATCTCTTCAGCTCGTTAGAGCTCATTGCTGTAAATGGAGTGTAAAATGCTCAAGTTTACAACTGGAAATGTCAATTAAATTCAGACAAACTTCAACGGAGTAATCACTAGGATTATACAGAGTTTAACAAATTAATTTTAGTACACATTTACGTGAACGACCAGAGCTAGTTGACTTAAGTTATTATTTCTTAGGGGAAGTTTTGTTTTGAAAGTCAGCTAAAAACCCCCAGTAATGACTTAATTTCTTTCACTTTTGGAGACAACATGACTTAAAAGCAGGAAATGTTGCCACGTTGTAGGTAGCTTGCACAATGGGAACTATATTACGTTTGAAACGGACATCCAAACAAGAACGAGAAAATAAATACTTTCTTGAGCAGCATGACTCAAGACTGAAGGATCATGTGACACTGAAGACTAAAGTAATGATGCTGGAAATTCAGTTTGTGTCACACGAATAAATAACATTTGAAAATATATTAAAATAGAAACCAGTTGTTTAAAATTGTAATACTAATTCACAATATTCCTGTTTTATTGATATTTTGATCAAATAAATGGGGCCTTGGTGACCCTAAGAGACTTTTTTTCAAGACCATTAACAAACTTTTTACTGGTAGTGTAAAACATGTGACAAGTAGCCCCGGTCTCCACCATAATAGGCCCAAAAACAGCACATTTCTTCTCTCCGATACACAAGCAGAAAATCAAGTAGAACTGGGTGAGGAGTGTGTCTCAACGGGATGCAATGATTATGTAAAATCTTCGCCCTGGGCTCTAGACAAATAATTCAAGTGTCTCCAGACATGTTTGGTAGGTACTTTAGTTGATGAGCTTGACAAGGCCTGTGTGGCAGGTGTTTCAGCACTGCAGGATTAACCTGAAGAAAACCATCGGCCTGCGTCATCTGCACTCTGTGTGCAGGGTTTAACCTGCCGTACACGCTTCAACACATATGAAAGAGAACATACGCCAAAGTCTAGACATCTGTTTTGAATGTTTCGCGAAGGAGCTGAAACGTAAAGCAAGGAATCTGAACTTAAAATATCCAAAAAGAAGCCCTGAAACAAATATAGTTCACCTATGATAGCGCAGTTACTCATTTGCAACAGGTGCAAACACGTAAGTGCGTGAAGATGCTTCTCTCCCCTTTTACATAATGTCATGGATATAAATATGGGAATGGAGGACACTTTCATAACTGTAACATTAGGCCAGAAGCGACGGGACATGTCTCTAAGAAGGGACATGCTCCGCGAGCCAGGGATTGTCCGTCGGTGACTCTGCTGCCAGAGGGGTCACTCCTGACACGCAACACCCCAACATTCAGCTGAGTCAGCGTAACCAGTGGTCAGCAATGCATACCCCGCCCCTTTTGCAGTCATTCTCAATGCCATTGGTGGATCAGTGCTAGATTGGCTTCTGACTGGCTGCCACCACTCTGATATGAATGATCAAAAACAAATCAAATTAGTTATGTAAATATATTAGTACATTAAATAATATTAGTGCATTATATGAGCACATATTTAATGTAGCTAATAAAATATAACATTATTATGCAAAAAAAAAATCTGTTTTATATTAATTATATTTTATCTAATGATGTCAAACATTTGATCGCAATTAATTGCATCCAAAATAAAAGTTTAGTTTACATAATATGTGTGTGTACTGTGTACATTACTATATATATATATATATATATATATATATATATATATATATATATATATATATATATAAACATACTACAGTATATATATTAAAAATATGTACATGTATATATTTCTACTCATAGAATTGATATAAAATATAAGCATAACATATTTTTCTTATATATATGGATGTGTGTTTATTTATTTATATATTTTAAATATTATTTTATATAAGAAATATACACAGTACACACAAAATGTATCCTTTGACAGCAGTATTAATATTAATATTTAATATTAATTATTATCATCTGAAGTTCAAATGTAGGTTAGGGAGGAACTTAATTATTCAGTCCTGTCAATCATCGTTACAAGCCTATAAAAGCTGCTCTCATTGCAATCTACCAACGTCAATGCTTTTTTTTCAGGATTAACATTTTGAATTATAATTAAATATGATAAACCGGTTGCATTTTATTATTTGTGGCATTATTTTTTCTCTAATTTGTGATATTTATTCATTTAGCATTTAAAATTTAAATTTTGTTTTTGTTGAATTGACCTTTAAAACCTTAACCCTACCTTATGTCGTCAGGCCGCATTAAAGCTTCCCTCTCACATCCGAGCGTTCGAACTTATCGAGCGTTAAGCAGCAAAACAAGCAAGGGCAACAATAATTCTTTGTTTTTCGGCAACTTTGACCTCGAGCACACCATGCAAATGAGTCATGCTCGTATTTAACGCAGTGACACTGCGTGCAAGTCTCATTCGCTCGCTTTGCAGTTGTTGATACAAGAGCAGCCACTGTGCCAGTGATAAACAAGAACTGGTTTGGACTGGCCTACGACGGAGGCGGCCTGAGCGGCAATCTAATAGCTCTGCGTGCGCGCTTACTTCTCAACATACATACTTGGGAGTGTTGAAATATTTTATCAGGGCACATTCAGCCCCGGGCTGTGAAGTGAGTTCACAGGGAGTGCGGGCCGTCCTATCCGTGTCCGCAGCTCTCTCGCCTTACAGCTCCGGCCAGTTCAATCCGGCTGTCAATGACTTTTACAGGATCTTATTTTAACACGATCCGGCCATTCAGCCAACCAAAATGGCTTGTATTTATCTATCGATGTAAATACACAAAATATGTTTTGTAGAAATTAAAATTGCAGTTAGTTAGTAACGTAATAAATTACATTACATATATGAGGTATTTATGTAATCAGACTACATTTTGATTACTTTTAAGTTGTTCATCACATTGATTTAAACAGGATCATTTCCTATCACATTGGATTCAAATAAAAAAACAGAGTCAAACAGAGTCCAACAAATTTTTTTATGACGGGCAAAAGTGAGGCAGTGTCTAAACGTGACTGACACAACATGAGGTTTTAATGAGACATTAAAAATAAATATTTAATTTCTTTACCTGCATGTGACCATTAACCAACAGATAACCGTGAACATGCGATGATTAATTCTTCAAAAAAAAAAAAAAAAAAAAATTAATATAAAGGAAAAATATAAGGTGAAGGATGTTGAGAACAAAAAAAAAAGTTTGGGAATTCCTACATTTTATGTGAATAAGAAATATAACACAATAAATAATAATAATAAAAAAAAAACTGGAAAAATTTCTGAATGTAAGCGGTAGGCTTAGAAAGGCTAAAACCTAAAAAGAGATAATAAGGAGTATCAATAAATTATGTATAATTATCTCTATTGTGTAAATGATTTGTAATCGTGTAATAAAATGAAAAATAAAAAGGTACTTTTTGGACGTAATCCACATCACATGTAATCAGTTACTACCCAGCTCTTCCTGTGTGGTTAACCAATTATCAATACGTTTGAATAACACTCATTTTATTGAACACATCCTCTGAAGAACAGACCTGATTGCTAGGTTACGTAATGCAGATTAAATTGTGTATTGTGCTCAGCAATTAAAGGTGCACCGACATGCACACGTTACGATTATGATTTATGATGTAAAATATCGCGTAACCCAGCACCGTGTCAATATATCACGCGCGTGTCCTGCCGAACATCACCTCAACCTGAGGAGTCCAGAAGTTATAAAAAACGACTGCATATCATTAGTGTCCCACTGACACTCGGATACGATTGCGATGCAGCAGCCACATTTCTGCTGGACCTGTGCTTGCAGAGGCCGTACCGGTGGATGAGTGAGATATCAGATGTCCACCGAGGCTCACCGTTACCGTCAGACTAAACATACAGCAGTCATACTGTAATCCAGACAGCGGACATATGTCAAAAACGCTGCAGGCTTCAGATCCATTTCAGACTTTGCATCAGTCACTGCTGAGAGCTGATGACAGCTTTGCGGTTTGGCTGTAGAACAGACGAACGCTTCCAAACGCCTTTTAGCGTGCCTCTTTATATGCGAGCGATGAGCGCTCCAAAAAAAAAAAAATTTATAGGTTGACAGTAAGTTCACGTACTATATACAGGGAAAAACTGTAAAACGTCTAACTAGACGTTTAATGCGATTTTACAGTAAAATGCTGTTAATTGTGCAGTTTTTTTAAAAGTAAATAGAAATCAATGTATAATTTACATTCAAAAACTGTAAAATTATATTCCCAAAATTCCCTGCATGACATATTTTGCTTAAATTATCATGTTTTTTAATAGTTTTTTTTTTTTATGAATTATTGCATTATTTAAGTGTCGTGTGTAACATGATTTGTGTTTGCATGAATTCTATAATGTAGAATCTACAAGCGCCGTTGGTTTGCATTCAAATTTTCTTCTTTTTAAATTACAATTTTATATTGTAGAATTTAGTTTTTAGCTGTAAATGTGCTTACAGGTTTTCTGTATTTTTTTACAAAACGATTCTGGCGACCACAACTGCCAATTCTTTTATTTTTTAGTAAAAACTGCTGATTTTTTTTTGTGAACTCGGACAGATAAACAGCAAAACAGATAAGCGTAGGTGGCTCTTTTGCACGCAAGGTGAAGGGGAAGTGACCTGCGCACGGCGAAAGGGAAAGGAAACCTCAGGTCCATGAGAAAAGAGCCTACAAAGGTGTGATGGAAGCTTGAATGCTGAAACGCTTTGGGTGGATTCGCTATAGCACCGACATGTGACATGTTCCACCTCAGTATGACCCGTCTGAAACACGACAAACACGTCACTGCAGGATCTGCCGGACAGGATAGTCGCTGAGTCTGTATTTGTTAGGGTTAATAGCTGGCATGTCAGGTTTGAGTGATAAAGACACCCTTGGGATATTTGAAATGAAGGTTGAACACGACCTAGCACATTCAGAAGACATTATTAGACAATATACAAGCAATAGCTTATTATTTAGTTATTGCTTGTGTTATATCAACTGTTCACATTCAAAAGCTATTACGCCGAAGTAAAATGACAAGACATGGTGTTGACTTATGCGATGACAGATCTAGAAAATGAGGATTTGATTGCAATTAGTTATGAAAGATTACAGCAGAGTAAAGATCTTTCTTCAGTTCTTGGAAACTATGTGACTGACTCCTTTGAATCGGGTTGAACTCACAAACAGGTCAAAAATAGAAATGTGTAGTTTCTTTGTGTCAGCGGGTCGTAAATAGACATTTTTAAGGAGATCAATATATATCAATATCAATATTTTTTTTTTTTTTTTTTTTTTTTTACCGTCCACAGCTTTACTCTGCATTACCTTTTCATACTTTGAGCTGCTGTTGATTTTGTCCAAGATGATTTTTGTCTTCCAGTCTTGCAAAATAAAGATTATTTTCTCTAAAACAGGCTAATAGACTAAGCAGGAAAGTAGTATTTTGCATTTTTCGCGACTTTGGAGACCCCTACAGATGAGCGGAAATTTTCCTCCGTCGTAATTTAAAGATGTGCACGTGCATTTGTTGCTGCCGTAAAGCAATCCGCTCTTTTTTCGCGCCCGCCAAACCGATCGATATTTGATAACAAAACCAAGCCTTTCTCCAGATCAGAAGTAAGTGTACTCATCAGAATTGTTTGAATTTGATATTTCAGTGTACATACAGTCGCTTTAAGCAGCACAACTTCTTTCGATATTGATAATAATAATGTTTCTGGAGCTCAATTCGGCTCGTTAGAAAGACTTCTGAAGAACCACGTGACACTAACGATGCTAAAAATTCAGCTTTGCCACCACAATAGTTAATTTCTTAAATATATTCAATTATAAAACAGTTATGTTCTTATAAAACAGTCCTGAATTGTAGTAATATATCACAATACTTAAGTTTTGATCAAATAAATGCAAGGCCATAAACCAAGAATTCAAAACCAGTTAGACTGGTATTTTTTAAAGCTGCTGGTTTTAGCTGGATTTTCCAGCAAGTAATCCCTGTCTGTGAAGAAAGGAGAGTGTCTCAACACAGATAGTGAGTAAAAAAAGCATTCAACCTCCATCCCGCTTGGTATCTTAAAACAGGAAATGACACGAGTCAGCGTATGTCACAAGAACAAACATTCTGTCTCAGATATGATTCAGGCCTACAGCTCCTTGCAGTCTGAACTGAGCATGAGACATCGTTTTAAAATATCAAAGCGCAGCACAAACAGCCTCATTCACACAGCAGTGTTGCATGCAAACAGAGACGGCAGTGACGCACTTCACCGAGACAATAATCTTCACACCGCGAAAGAGGGAAGGAATTGACTGTGAAAATGCTGCGCTGGCACTGCTGCCTACATGGAAAGCTTGCACAAATGAAATACTAAAGAAAATGCCGTTTCATTGGTGTAAGTGTTTATTTATGTGCTTCTCCCGAGAGGTGGTTCGAACTTCAGTCTGTTGTCTTTAGGCAATCAAACCAATGTGAGAAATCAATATTAAAATGTAGTTACAGTTTCGCATTCAGTGGGTCCTGTTCACACAGGACCGGTCGTCCGTGAGGCTCGGTCGTGTTTTACAGACTATTTGAGTCCTGTCTGAATTGGACGTGTGTTTTTCTTGCAAATATCTGGCGTGTATAATATTTTCGGCGTGTTTTGGAAATCTCATGTCACCTGCATGAACGTTGATGACTGACGATATTGCACTTTTTCCTCCGCGTTCCTTCCGAACCTTGACAAACACAGCGACTAATTAAACTGAAACGTAGATATGCTTAATATGGATAAATAAATACTCGCCATCGGGCCATCCGAGACGTAGATGAGTTTGTTTCTTCATCAGAACAGATTTGGAGAAATGGACCCTCTGCAGTGAATGGGTGCCGTCAGAGTCCAAACAGCTGATAAAAACATGACAATAATCCACAAGTAGTCTTTCGGGTTAACATCTCGTGAAGAGAAAAGCTGTGTTTTTAAGAAACAAATTCATTATTAAGGTGTATTTAACTATAAACCCTATTCTTCTGGCAAAAATACAAGCGCTCTATATTGCTTTCTTCGGTGAAAAAGTCATCTTAATCCGAAAACATGCACAGAAATATTACATTTACAAACAAAAACGCTCTATCTATCTATTTAAACGTATATTTGTTCGTGAGAAGAGACTGGGGGTGGGCTTTTTCACTGGAGGAAGTGTTATTATGGATTAAAGACGCAACATTTCAAAGCTAAAATGACAGATTTGTTTCGGTCGTGTGGATTTGATGTTTATTGTTATGTTTTTAGGAGCTCTTTAGACTCTCATTCTGGATCCACTGGTGAAAAAGTGATAATGCCAAACCTATTTTGATGAAGAAACAAATGTACATCTTGGAAGGCCAACGTCTATATTTTTTAAAGACACATCACACAGTTATTTTACTGAAGATAGAGGGCTGCTATCTGCAGAATTCTTGAAGGCTTGATTTTGCTGCAATCGGGAGTGTTGTGCATTGAATCATGAGGGCAGCTGGTGGTTGTGGATTGGATGTCAGAGCGGGTGATAATCTTCTTTGGCAATCTCTGATTTTATGTACCTCTGTGTGCGTCAGACAGTAGTGCAGATGCAGTTCTCAACCCTGTTGTTGTCCTTTAACTGCACATTTGACCTGCGCTCTGATACAGCAATCTTCTGGAGATGTGTATGTTTTCTCGAAAAAGGCTCTGCATGATTGAAATGCAGCAGGTGTTGAAGTTGCTGTAGGGGATTTAAGCCATCTTGCAAATGCAACCACATGCCCACACTTTACACAGACACGTCAGCAAATCCATTTTTTTGTTATGTAACAGAAGTCATTGTGATTGTTTTAGTGTGTGTGTGTGTGTGTGTATACATATGTATGTATGTATATATATATATATATATATATATATATATATATATATATATATATATATATATATATATATATATATATATATATATATATATTATATACTGTATATACAGTGGGACCCAAAAAGTCCTCATTAACTCCACCTGGTGTTGTTAAAAACCTCTATACATTCTTCTGCTGAAAAGAATATATTTTGAAGAATGTTCAAAGAATGATCGTTTCAAAAAATGGAAGTCCGTGGAACTGACCTCAGGAGTTGCTATCGGCATTCTCCAAATATCTTCTTTTGTGTTCAGGTGAAGAAAGAAATGCTTAAAGATTTGGAATGACTGGAGGATAAATAAAAGATTAAATGTTTAGGTGAACTATCCCTTTCTGCTGACTTGAGATGTTATATACAGTATAGTGTGAGATATTTTTACAGTAATAAAAATCTATCCACCGCAAGCATGCACAGTTTGGAAAAGCCAGTAATTTTGATATAATTTTTTTCATGCAAGATCCCAATATTTTCAGGCTAACAGTCATGGACTGATTGTATATCCTTTGCATAACGTCTTGTTCTCACAGAAAAAAAGTGGAAGAGGTTTCGAATTTCTTTTGTATACCTACACACGAGCGAGGTGCCCTGAAGCTGCTACCCGCACTGCTGATCTCAGCACGCTCAGACTTAAAAACATACCAGCAGCAACAGAAAGTGAAAGCGCCCGTTCCTCTTTTGCAGATGGAGCGATCGAGAGAACATCTTGTACCGCTGTGATGCGAAGGGCAGGTGTTACGTGCACAGAGCCACGCGGGATGAAGGAGGAGGGGGTTTCGCTTCACACCTGTGTGAACGACACAAAGCAGAGCAGGTTCATTTCAGGGCGAAAGACAAACCGGCTTGAACCAGATATCCTATCTCCCAGCATCAGCTCCTTTCTCACATCACACAGAATTTGTGTACTATACTCTCATTTGTCTTCAGTAAGAATATGTCAGAGATTCAACATAGCTTAGAGATTTAATTATACTTCCACTTATGTCAAAAGATGCTTACTTGAATATATATAAATATGTATATATTTATTGAGGGTGTGTGTATGTGTGCATATATATATATATATATATATATATATATATATATATATATATATATATATATATATAAAATACAAATTCAATCTATACATTTAAGAAAAATATTATGTTCATATATTTATTATATTTTAAACATTTATATATAATATCAAATATAATAATATAATTATCTAAATGTATATGCATGTAAATATGTGTGCATTTATGAATATATGTATAAATGTACACAGTACACATACATATATTGTGTAAACTACATTTCTTTGGATGCTATTAATCATTTCACAGCACTGATAACGTATATATATATATATATATATATATATATATATATATATATATATATATATATATATATATATATATATATATATATATATATATATATATACACACACACAAACACACAAATGTGAACCTTTTTCTAAGAAAAAAAATAATCATACATTTTTGTCATACATAATCACTTATTCTGTTATATAGTTTAATAGGCTAAGTACAGGATGTTACACTGATTAACGATGGACCATTTCACCAATTTTGACATTTTATTTGATGAGGTCATCAAAATGGGATATTTCATATTATTTCTGAACATTCTTTGAAAAAATTTATTTATTTTTTGGTAATGCAACATTCTGCTTCTTTTGAATGTTCTTCGAACATTCTGAAACAAGTACTTTGTACTACATTACTATGACCTGATAACTTTAAACAGACGTTATATTAATGTGACTGTAATAACGTTTGTTCTTGATTTAGTTCCCTGTTAGCTGGGAAGTCTTTCGCGATCTCACGCAGGATTTGAACTCCTGATGATAACCTTTTTGAGGTCAGGTTGTTCCGTCCTGTTAGGGGATGACCTTTTTGTGCCACTTACTGAGCTGTTTACTGCCTAACATTATCTAACCCCTTCTTTTGTCATCTCAGCATAACATCTGAATCCCTCGACTATAGAAGCCTTTTGATTTCACAATTCACAATTTCTGACATTTTAGTTTAAATCACTCAATTCTGACTTTTTATGCCATTACTTTTCACACAATTCAGATTTTAAAAAATGTTTTCCCTCGAAAGATTATTTTTTTTTTTAAAGATAAAAATAATTGTTGGCCACCTCAGATGCTTTTTTACAAGATGCATTTGCATTTTTTGTGCCATGTCACCTAGGGCACCAAATGAGCCAGGACTGATGCGTCAGTATTTTGCTTTGCGTGTAAACACAATCATTGTGCGTGAACACAGGCAGTTGCACCTGAATGCAGTTTTCCCCCTCCTGAGCTATCTCAGAAGATCGTTTAGACGGCCCCCGAACGACTGATCTGTTTTTCTTGGCTTTGGGAGAGATTGGCCGTAGCCCAGGATCTCCTGTGGTGTCATGATTTGGAATTGTGTACACACAACATCTGCCTCTCCTTCTTTCTCAGCGAGAGAAAACAAGCGAGAAGCCACACAAGCGCATGTGGTCTTTAACCCTCTGCCACAAGAAAAACATCTCCACATGATTATCACTGCAGCGGCCCCGCGGAGTCACGCGTCCCTCTGATAAATACAGCTTCTGAAGGAGCTTTCATATGACCTCACAAAGTATTAGTTTTTATAAAAAAATTTTGTGATGGTTTGTCCATTAAAATGTACATGGAACTCCAAATACCTCACGCACCGTCACCTGCACGGCAGAAACACACATTTTTCTTTTATCCAATGAGAATGCAGAAACGATGAGGGGGCGTGGCTAGAACATCACGCCACCACTGAGCAGAAAGAACAGGTATTTGGGGTGGAGCTAAAGCAGTGTAAGATATACTGTACTTATTGTAACTCGTAGTTTTCCCACCACATGACATAATGAGTCAGTAGGATGTAGGATACTAATAATGCCAGTCCTTCACAACCATTAATCATCTAGAATAAAAAAAAATTTAATTATTATAATTATTAATAAGAGAGTGTGTGTGTATGTATGTACGTATATATATATATATATATATATATATATATATATATATATAATATATATATAATGTATTTGATATCAATCAAGATTTCATATCAAATATATATATATATATTTTGATATCAGTCAAGATTTGATATCAATCTACAATGTATATGCGTGTAAAATTTAATAATTATATTAAATAAGCGCATTATAATACATTTGAGACATGAAATAACATTCTGAATCATAAAAAATGGATTAAATCTAATTGCAAAATTATTTATAATTTCTCTGTCTAAGATAAATATATTATAAATAATGAAGTATCTTTAGATAAAAGCTTCTTCTATAAAATATGTTTGGTTTAAAAAGAAATCTCCCAAATGCTTAGATCATTAAAAAAAGTGACAAACAGTTTAATTTGTATCTACAGGATAGATCAGCCCTTCGAAAACAAAAACATCTCACACGTTTCTATGACCTTTACAACAGGCAGATTAAAAAGCAGCCGGTGACTTCCTCCATCTCAGAGCAGTATGTAGTATAATTACCTCTAACAATAGTAACTGTGAAACCTCTGAAGGCTGTCTTCCCTAAATTAATCACACAGACGACAATAAAAAAAAAAAACCCTCCCACCCTCAAAGAGCCCTTCAGTGTTGAAGGCAGCACCCAGCTACCGGTCTGAACTAGATAGCTCCAGCCCCAGCAGCATCGCAGTAGTTCCTCATCTGCTTTTGTTCAGTACGAGCCAGTCGAATCCAGTCAAACCTCCCCCACAGAAGCATTACAAACCAGCGCGCAACAACAACACACTAACAGTCAGGCAAAGTAAACCAAATGACAAGGAGGAACACATTTACAATCAGAAGACATTTTAAAATGATTACGCATATAGTTCTATTAAACACACAGCATCACAACAGTCTAGTAAAACACAAACAAGTCCAGATGGTGCAGGCATTCGAGGGTCCTTGTGACCAAGTCCAATGCTCTGACTGTCACAAGTAGGCTAATGAAATGAATGGACTGTCACATGACCAGCTCCGTCCAATAGCAACAGACTTGCTTCATTGGGTACACAGACTCCGTTCTACAAAAACTCACAAGCAGTGATCTGTCAGCGTGTTCGCTGATACTATCGGATCTCAAGAAAGCTATGCTTTCTCTTTCAAGACAGACATAATGCACTTTCTGAAACCCTCTTCCTTGAGTTGGCGTGCGTGCAAGAGATCATGGAAACTGTGCAAAAGCTTAGTTGCCAGCAACCGCTCACAGCTCGTATGAGTAATGGTTAGTGAGCGTGTGAACAATCCCGTTGTTTCTTAATACGACACCTATCAACTGTCAACGGTTGCCCGGAGGTAATCTCTGTCGTCTCGGTAACCGACTGTTCGGGTTCCAAGTGCTCTAAATCAAGCGAGCGGTTTCATTCAAAACATGAAAGCATGTGCTGCTCTCCACGTTTATTGTGAAATCTTGTTCCGAGTGGGTGATTTCTCTCTTTTTTCAAGTAAATGCGGCTCTTTGGCGCATTTGTTCTTCCCCGGCCAAAAAGCCAAAAAAGTACACGCAAGTATGTTGTCAGTATGTCAGATTAGGTTAGCAAGTTTGAGCCTCTCTGTGAAGTTGGTTGGAACAGCTCAAGCGTCAATCTTTTTCTCCAGGACTGAATCTGTAAAGGGTGTGCGGTTGTGTGACCTTAAGACCTTTCATGCTTGAACCCACAAGCGCCTCTTCTTGACAGCAGAGAAACATTTTGTTCTCATCAGAGGAAGTGGTTAAGGAGCCACCCATCTAACTTCCTCAAATGCGCTGTGAAGACATCGCCAGCGAACGTGATCATACAGCGAGAGAATGCTAATGCTTTATATTAAACGAATTACATAGTATTGCGGACGTGACGTAACTGTGTGTTGTGCAAAGCCTTAAAGGGTTTCTTGTACTTTCTGTTGCAGTTAGAAAGTTAGAAAGAAGCCGTGTCAGTGTTGTTATGGTGTAGGGCGCCCTCTATTGATGGTTCACTGCAATCACCAAAACGAGGATTTAAAAAACTGCTATATGAAACAGTTTGTTGTTAAAATATGGTTAATAATGAAAATTATGAATAGTAGCAGAAACTAAAAAATAAAATAAAAGGCATTCTTATGTCGCAAGTGTTTCCGTACATTTTGATTGCTTTGATATTTTAGCATTTCAAGTATTAATTGATATTCATGAAAACTGGTGCATGGATTTATCCTTAGTTTATATCGCATTTGCATAGCATCAGCCATTGTATATAGTATTTCATCATATACTCTTTTTCAATGTATATAAATGTATATATTACATAAAATATTGCAATCTTTTTGGACATGCTTATTTTCTGAGAAATGTAAAGATAAAAAACTGAATTATATTTAATATATGCTCCGTATGTTCATATTTTATATATTGTTGGATTCCCTGTTAAATTATATTATTTGTATTATTTATATATTGCTATTTACATTTATACATTTCATATATATATATGTCACAGTATTCAGACACAGTCATGAATACTCCGTCGTCTAGACCGCCATAATTAAGACCGCCCATTCTCGGCCCAACTCACCAATCAAGTAGGACCATACGCAAGCCTTTTACCAAACAACCAATCACAAGTAACGTTATCCTGACGCTAAGACCTTCGCAGCCAATCAGAAGCGTTTCCTAGACAATCGACTAGCAACGCGCAGCGCTTGGCGTCTGTGTTCGGGTATTAGCTGATTAGCAGGACTGTTGTGGAAGACGAACTCTAATCTTGTTGGACGGATTTGATTTACCGTATCACTTATTTATTGTCAAACTGCTAAAATGAGCCTGTCTCTGAGGTAATTATGAAGTCTAAGAGTTTATTTCGAGACCAGCTGTTGGTGTGTGGAGCATTACTAGCCGGTGCATGTTAACAGTTGACACTGTACTTGTATTATTAGCAACGATAATCATTGTAACGTTAGTACAATAAAACCACTTATTATAAATAGATACGAAACTGTAACTCGTATTGCCTTATAAGCGAGAGCACCAGGCATTTACATATTTGCGTTGCTATAATAATGGCATATTTAAACTTTAAATGTCAAGTTACTTGCATATGCATGTTCTGCGGGACAAAAAAATGCCGTTTATACGGAGACAGGCAGCAAGTGTGTATGTGATTGAATGGTATTTAAACTAATGGAAGATCAGAATGAAAAAGGTGATTGATTTTCGTTTTCGTGCTGTTTAGGGCTGACCTAACTGCTGATAAGACTAAAAGGAAGAAAAGGAGAGAACTTTCTGAGGAGCAGAAGGATGAAATCAAGGAGGCGTTCGAGCTCTTCGACACAGACAAGGATAAAGAAATAGATTATCATGAGTTAAAGGTGAAGATCTCATTTCATGAACGGCACACGTGTGCTGTGGCTATTCATCGGTTTAAATGTTTAACATTGTAAAAGAATATTTAACTCAAAAAACTAATTATGTAAAATGGACTTACACACATGCCACTCAAAAGTTTCATCATGAGAACAGATTTGGACTAGTCCAAACATTACATCACCAGTAGATTGTTGTGTCTTTTGTCAGTTGTTTGGATTCACATTCTCCCGGCACCCATTCACAGAAGATAAGCAAGTGATGTAGTGCAAAATTTGTCCGAATGTGTGCAGATGAAAAGCAAACACATGCACATATTAGATGGCTGGAGGGCAAATTTTTATTCTTGAATATGAAGGTGTAATTAGTCTTAACAGAGAAACAAAGACAAATAGAGTCGCATCCGGTCTAAAAACCTGTCTATCATAATAATCCAAAAACTCCAACAATACATTTTTTGAAATAAAGTGCTGATATTTAAAATTTGTGTTCCAGGTGGCGATGAGAGCTCTGGGTTTCGAGGTGAAGAAAGTAGACGTGTTAAAGATCCTAAAAGATTATGACAGAGAAGGAACTGGGAAAATAACTTTTGAAGATTTCAAAGAAGTGGGTAAGTTACGTTACTCGCTTATTAGTCTTGCCTATAGCTATACATGCATTTATTTTTATTTCCATACATGTATTTTTTTTATTTTTTTATGTGACTTTTGGGATGATGAAATTGCAAGATGCGAATAAAATCACGATATGCAGATAAAGGAACGTTTACGCTGAACCGAGGCAGTAATAGTATGTGTTATTTAGCCAATAAGAAAACCTGCATGATCTTGGAAACACATTTACTGAGTAAACCGACTGGTGCTCAACACAAAACTCGTGTGACTTTCCTGCGACAGATTATGTGATCGGATAACTAGACTAACCAGCCCACCTATCTCATTGCGCACACCATCTCAAATGTTGATTACGCAAGATAACAAGACGGCGTTTGTTACTGCGTTTCATCTGGATGATCTGCGGTGGAAGTCATTTCTTGTGTACGAGCCACATGCCGTTGCAGCAACTTTCGTTATTATTATTAATATTGTTTTTCCAGTTTCCCTTATTTTGGCCACACGTTATAGAAACGGATTTATTAGCAAATGTTTTTCTAATTTTCTGCGTATATTAGATGTGCAACTTTAAAAGGAAACGTAGCTATTTAAATGCTTTGCAGAAATTTTGTTAATATGACATAATGCTCGTAAATATATGCGGCAAAATAAATCTGCTTTTAGTCTCGCTGCTTGAAAGTCATTTGTATATGTATTCGTATCAAAGTTTTTATTTCAAACCAATCAATAACGTTTATTTTAAAGTGACAGACATGATATTGGAGCGAGACCCGAAAGAGGAAATCCTGAAGGCGTTTAAACTTTTCGATGACGACGAAACGGGAAAGATAAGCCTGAGAAACCTGCGCCGAGTTGCTCGCGAACTGGGCGAAGACATGAGCGACGAAGACCTGCGAGCCATGATCGATGAATTTGACACGGACGGGGACGGAGAGAGTAAGTTGCTGGATTTTTATCTAGGGAGAGGAAGAAAGTGCTATTTTTATTGCCTCTGATGAATGGAAGTAATTACTGTGCTTTTCCCAGTTGGCCCAAAGTGCTTTTCTCAATTAAGGCACAGCAAATTAATGTATCGCAGCCAACAAAAATGGGAACGGTGGAAACGAAGGCTGAGTTGAAAGCTGTTTGTGTGTCCTTTTGGCGTTGCGCGAAGAGCTATATGTAATTTAATCAGCAAAATATGAATAATTGTCTGCGCTCTGGGTAAGTGGGTTAAAAGCAAAGTGAATTTAAGTGATCGCGTTTGTTCTTGGGCTCTTTCAGTTAATCAAGAGGAGTTCATCTCCATCATGACCGGCGACTCGTGAGCAGCTGAGACTCAAAGAAAGCGCGCTGGAGATTTGGCCGCACACACACTCCGAAGAGCCAATCGAATCCGAAAGACTGATCTTATGCATGAGCTGTAAACCACATTTCACGTGTACGGAACGGTAGGTTTGATTGGTGCTAAAATCTGGAGAGATGCTTGAACTGAACTGGACGTGAAGGACGAACAACATTTCAGATTATGAATAGTTTGGTTAGATTTTTATAGGGGTACTTTGTATTTTAAAATGGCTAATTTGTTACGTCTTCGATATTATTGGTTTGTACTGTAGCTGTTCATTTCACATTTGAAATAAGATTCCAAAGTACTATTTATTGTAAATACTCAGTAAAAAAACAAACAAACAAACAAATCATTTTCTTTCTCTTTTTTTTAACGAAGCACATGCTAAAAATCCTAAATCTGGATTGCGTTTCTTTTGCCAAGTTGCAGAATTGTATGAAATAATATAAAAATATTCTACGAAATTTTAATAAAATATGTAATGATAATAATATAAAATATAATATAATTTAATTAAATAAAACAAATTAAAAATAATAATAATAATGAATTTCACAATACTAGAGTGTGTCTGCCAAATTTTATAATGGTTATGTTGTGTTTTATTAGTGATTTAAAATTTGGATTATAAATTTAATTTCTCTATACATTAATGCTTATGATACATCAGGGAATTTTTTTCTTTTTAATGAATTAATAAGTTTGTTTTTTGCTCCTTCCTCAGTGTAATTTAACAGCACTTTTCTTTTGGTTTAAAAAGGGGATTTCTCAGTCTTGGCCAATAGAGGGAGACATTGTTCAATGAAAAGTTGTTCTGAAAAAGTTGTATTCATTGGTTTTTCAGAAAGACTGCAGTTGGATGTTATCATAGCCCAGGGAAACAAAGAATAAAATAAAAAATAATACTGAAATGAATATAATACTCCTTTAAAAGATGTGACTATAATACCATTAGAATCCTTGCAAAGTCAAGGAAACTCTGAGGCAAACTGCAACTTTTAGTTTTTTTTCAAAAAGTTTGACTTCTACAAAAGTTGCATGCCTTGGCCCTATCCTGGGCCAGATGTCTGCCTGTGGGATCGATTCAGCTGTCAAGACGATGTGACAGTGAGATGACAGGAAGGCTTTAAATGGCTGAATGTGTTGAGCATCACCTCTTATAACACTATCCAAAATTAAACATGTGACCGCAGCTCTGCAGAGGCTGACACTGATGACTCTGTGCGTATCTGTGCCGCTGTGAGGATAATTTGGTCAGTGTGTCTCCGTCTGGAGGTGGCGCTGCGTGAGGTAAGGACAGTCACCTACACAACATCAGCACAGAAACGGTTGTCATGGATACCGGTCAGCAGATAACAGATGGAAATAAACCTGTGTGTGCTTTGTTTTTTACCCTGAAACATCGAAAACAAAACAAAGATGAGCAACGTTTGATTTAATTAGTTAAAAGTAATCAAATAAGCATGATTCGATCCCACACACCTTACAGCATTATCTATATAAAATATATTTTTTAAACTTTTAATTTACTTTATGCAGGAACCAGTGCTCTTTGCATTAATGGAAGTTAATCTAGGCACGATAAACTTGAATGTTCTAATTAAATTTGAATACAAATAAGCATGAATGAGATTTGTGTGCTATGGGTTTAAGTGATTTTTATTCTTAGATGAATATATATATAAGTAAATATAAATAAAATGATATATATAGTATATATATATATAATATAAATTTTATATATATATATATATATATATATATAAATAAAATATATATATATATATATATATATATATTATTTATTTTATATTTATTTTATTTATATTTACTTATAATCACTATCTCTATATATATTCATGTATATAAATTAATTACACACACATAAGGTTCCTGAAATCATGCAAAGCAAAAACAATTCTGAGGTATTTTAAGACCAGTGTTTATAAATAGCACCAAAACTGGAACTAAAGTTCATCTATGCTGAAATCATCTGATGGCGAAATGTGGTCAAATGTCGTAATACGATACACTGAAAATCACTGGTGTGCTTTAGATCGAGGGAAAAGGGAGGTTACAGGTCATTCTGTCATTACAGTCAAGCCCTAGCAGCAGTAATGGCTTCCTTCTCAGTTGTCCAAAGAGTCTCCAGAGACGGGATCCTCCATCGGATGAATGTTTCTGGAAAAACCTGAGCGGACCGCAGACGGACATCGGTGTTCTCTTGTGACAAAACTGCAGGTCAAGCGTAGATCAGCCGGCATCTGAATCACGGCACGGCGCTCTCAGATGGTTGCGATCAGATGGATTAGTTTGCTTTGCTAATTATACAGAGCAGCCATTCAATAAAGAAGTCAATCGTACCGCCTAGGCGTTCGCCCTCTAATTTTGGCTTTGAGGGTCCCGTAACGACTGTAATTTGGAGCATATTTAACTTTGGTGTATCTTAAGTCAAAGCCACACGATCATGGCCTACTCGTACAAATTTCAAAACCTTCTAAGACGTTCCCCCCACACATGGTAATTTAAACTCGGAGGGAGCCATTTGTTAAAAAGACTGGCGTATCCATCCATTTTAAGTTTATTTATAGAGTGCATGCGATTCAATTACTATCGCTCGAACGCAAGCTCTTCCGTTTTAGAAGCGCCACAAATTTCTCCAGTGAATAAAACTGCATTTTTGAGGGCGACATTTTGGCCCGGTGATGTCCGTCTTCCTTGTTATGCGTTGCTTGTATTCTGCTGAGCAAGTAAATCTGGACCTCAGGGCGAGGTTTTCCGTGACCTCCAGCGTTTAAGGGTTTTCTTTGGCTCTGATTGGTCTACGGAGGGTCACGTGACTCATGGCTCATCATGTCTAACAGGCTGTGGGTCTTCTGTCCCTGAGATCTATGGGAAGAGATGCCGGGATCTGTCGCCTCAGCCTTTCCCATGAACTGGCTCTGCCCGCGGGGCTTCGAGAGCTGATTTCAGTGGGAAACTCGGAGACTGTCACCGCTACGTCTTCACTTTTGTTGGTTGGTTTGGTTGTTGAGGGAATAGTCTTATGTTGGCTGGCAAGAGTTAAAACCCAAGAGTATTTCCAGGCGCGCTGCTCATTAGCACCTACGGCAGGCTATATAAAAGACGATGAGATAATCAGCAATCAGGTTCATGATGTTAGGTAATGAGCACTGACTCCGTTTTTTTATTTCTTTTTGATTACACATTGCCTAAAAGATCGCAAAATAATTAAAAGGCACACTACTATAGTAGGATACAACAGAAATGTTGTGAAATAAGCTTATAATTTATTGTATGTTGTAGGCCTATGATGTAACTATAAATACGAACATATTTAAGTGTTTACATATTAAAGATCGTTATGTTTAATATAAAATATAAGAATACAAATATATATAAATGTAAATGTTTAAATATGTTCTCTGTGTATGTACGTTCATATATGTTTATTAAATATACACAGTTCATGTACATATGTAAACTTATTTAGGATATGTGTATATATATATATATATATATATATATATATATATATATATATATATATATATATATATATATATATATATGCACACACACACAGTCTTATCAACTTTTACTGAACCCAAATTTTCAGCTTTTTCTGCTGAGACGTGGCTGAATTGTTTTATGTGGTGTAAGTGTTGGGAAAAAGCGTTTGTCTGTGTTCTAACTCAGACAAATAATTACTTCATTTGTAGTCAACCACCATGATAACTGGAAATATTTCAACATTGTTCCACCTCCTCATTTATTTCCACGTCACAGTTGCAAGGTGCTTCATATGTCCGTGAATCACATTTTCCACATACATAGCATGTCACTTTAAGTCGAGCTTAAACGACCGATATGGAGGCCCGTCTTGTTGCATCAACATACGTCTCTTCAATGATGTACCGTATTAAGTGTGAATAACTCAAACATGCTGTTCTATTAATTGCAGCTTTCATGTACGATATTTGCAAATTTAATTCTCCCAGTTTTTTTGCAGCAAACTGTGTGACTAGTGTTCAACTGTTTACAACATTTATAATAATAGAGCAGCAAATCAGCCTATTAGAATGATTTCTGAAGGATCATGTGACACTGAAGTCCCGAGTAACGATGCTGAAAATTCATTGCCGTATCACCGATATAAATTACATTTTAAAATATATTTACAAATAAAATGGTTATTTTAAATCATAAAAATATTCCACAATATTAACTTTTTTTTTCAGAATTTTTCTTGATTCACAAACACAAAAAAACGTAATTCACTGCCAGTAGCTAGATATTTGGAATGATAATTTGACCCCGTGCTTTTCGCATTCATAATGATATTACTATGAATGCAGATTTGTTTTGCTTTTCAGGCTTTGAATGAGCAGCGCTTGTTTGGACCGGCTGTCTTCTATAATAGGGACGGCAAATGTGTGTTTTTTTTTCGACTCCAGTGAAGCCGAGAGCCGCCCACTTCTACTTAATCTCTCTCTCTCTCTTTCTCTCTCTACGGCCCGGCCTCGTACCCATCCACTAATGTGTCTGGCCTTTTCTAAACCTGCTCAAGGTCAGATCCAATGTTGATTGTAAAACGCTGCATCTGATGATTACTGGGGGATTAAAGGCGGGAGAAAATAGGCAGATGACGGGCGTTGCGATTGAGACGGGGGTGAAGCGGCACAAGTTATATGCCTTTAGAGCTGGCACATGCTCAGCTGTTGGAGACCGGACCACTTTTCCAGCCAACGTGTGAGTCATTCAGTAGAGATGCACCAGAAATAAACAGCCTCCCTGTTCTTCCTGGTTACAGGCCCGTCCCGCTCTCCCTCATGTGGTTGGTGTTCGGGGTGCTGGTGGTCTGGTGGGGTCTGAAGGGGGAAGCCTTGATGTGAAAAACAGCAGCGCAGCGGCATTTTGGGGTTTGAAAGATGTCATATTTAGGCAGGGCAGCTGACCCAATTTAATATCGTGTGTTTGGACTGCTGAACTGAAAGTGTTTGCCGCCCGTTTGAGGCCAAGAAGTGTGTATTCAAGCCAAAAATAGTGCCCGCCAGACTGACCGATGTCCTAAATGTCAGCACGGAACTTGAATTGACCCTCTTTACTTTCTTAATACTCATTCCTGGTTTTATTGTAAACAATTATGCGTGTTATTCCACGGGGAAAAATAAGTTTGTCTTCTTAATCTTTCACTCGCTCCCGCTCTGAAAACAACTTTCCTTGTTGGCTGACGTTTTTGTACGCCCACATTTGACAATCCAATTAATTCAAAGTCCTAGCCTACATTTTAATATCCTGTGTTTTTTTTTTTTTTTTTTTTTTTTTACTTAGAAATGTCATATTTTGTATTTTATTTATTTCTAATTTTAATATAAATATAAATGTATATAAAATAAAATAACAGTAATTTATATAAAATGAACTTTATTATATAATTGATGTAATGTTGCCTATATTATAAGTCTAAAATGCTACTGCATACTATACATTCAATATATGTATACACACATTATATATATATATATATATATATATATATATATATATATATATATATATATATATATATATATATGTGTATATATATAATGTATGTATATATATATATATATATATATATATATATATATATATATATATATATATATATATGTGTGTATATATATATAATGTATGTGTATATATGTTGAAGAAAAAATACAATTATAAATTTAACTTAGCCTAGAGTAGACTAGTCATTTCTCGAAAGATTCTCACCTTCTTGTCACTTTTAAGGAACCAGTAGTGTGAAATCTCAACGAGAAAGGCAAACTAATTATTGTAGAACAGATAATTGGTGTATAATTGCTGAAGTTGGTATTCCAGATGCCAGCGAGCAGCGTTGTTTGAGCGTGGAAGCTGTCCACAGGACTGTGGCGCCACTGCGTGACTGTGGTTAGACAGCCTGACCGCTCTGATTTCTCTGAGCCAGGATAACAATATTTCATATATATATATATATACTTACCATCGCGGTGGCACCCTTTAAAAAGACGTATTGTCTTGAAAACAATCGCCGCCCACTATAGACTGCCGTCTTGCTGCGAGGAGCCAAAGGAGTGGGCTCCGTTTCACAAACTTTCAGCTACAGAAAAGGCAGCCGTCCCATCGGCAGAATAACAACACTCCCACTGGGGAAATGGGAAACGGGGCTTTTGGAGTGCAGTAACTGGCCTGAACCCTGCCATGCTATTGTCTGCTGATCCGAAATGGCCAGCGTGGAATCTGTTCCACGAAATCTACTTTTTTCGATGATGGAAATTTGGCCGCCCTAGCTGAAACGGGTGTTTTAAAGACGATCGCAATTGTTTTGTTTTGCGTTATATGACCTGGTGACGTGAACGTGAACGCAGTGACCCCCAGAAGCGCTCGGACACGCTACCGTTCAAAAGTCTGCTGTTCATTTGATCAAAACACCAGTTCAAAATGGTAACTATTTGAGTATGTTTTAAAATGTCATTTATTACTGTAGCGCAAAGCTGAAATTTCCTTATAATTCTTCAGTGTCATGCGATTCTCTAAAAATCCTTCAGTTACAGTATTTACAATAAGATTCATTAATAATTGCTAAACAACATTAGTTAACAAGAGCTAAGAATGACCAAAACTTCTACAGCATTCATTAATCTTAGTTCATTCTTAATTCTTGGTTCAGCACTTATTAATGCATTATTAAAATCGGTTATTAAAAACGTTTTGTAACATTAAATGCATCGTTCGTTGTTTGTTCAAAACATTAACTAACGTTAACAAATGGCACCCTATTGAAAGCATTCTTAACATTTACATTTAAAAAAATTTTTTTAATATTTTGTCATTTTTCAATATCAGTTATGTTGTTTTTTTTTTTTTTTCCTGCAATTCCAAGTTAACAAGAATGCAAAATGCAAAAAGCGTAGCTTTAGTAGTACTTTTGACCCGTTGCTTAAGAATCACTTTGAAAATGCAAAGAAATTATTTTGCTTTCAGATTTTCCCTGCAAATGCGCTTAATGTGACGTCTTATAACTCAATGACGTTTCTGTGTTATACGGCTCAAGTGTCTAAATCCTTTTCGGGGTCTCTGTATATCGCTCCAGTTGTGACCTTTGACCTTGCATTGCTGAGTGATGTCAGTCATGCAGCCTTTCAGCAGAGGTCACCCTTTATTCGGAACCCTGTTCTCATGACCACGTGTCCCGCAGAGCAAGCGTGTTCTCGATGGGTGCAGCGCGGGCCCTGGGTTGTGGTTTACGGCTACGTAAAGATTTACGGATAAGACTTGGAATGCAAAGATCAGCTCACTGACGCAGCGCTGGAAAAAAAAATAAAAAATCTCCATTGCCCGAGGCTGTACATAAATTTCGCATTTGTTACACCACTTTCACAACACTGCGAGCCATTCATTTGTAAACAAAGGAGTAACTGACTCGCAGCATAAGACGGCTCATAATTCTCTTCACACTCATACGGCTGATTTGGTCATTTAGGGATCAACAAAGAATTAAGTGCTCTCTCTTTTGAGGAAAATACACTCAGAACGGTCAGAGACAGATTAATAAAGACACACTGGTTTATTTTAGTAAAGTGCTGCCTGCTAAGTGTAGAATCTCAATTTTATGGATCAAACTGACTTGCAAATGTGATGATGTTTTAGGTTTATGTGTAATATAGTTTTATTAATTTTCATACGCATATATTTTATCAATATAAAAACTAAATTATATATTAAATATAAAATGTATATTTTTAAATTGTAATAACACACATATATATATATATATATATATATATATATATATATATATATATATATATATATATATATATATATAGTTTCTTTATATATATATTATATTAAAATATCATTTATATATATATATATATATATATATATATATATATATATATATATATATATATATATATATATATATATAGTTCCTTTATATATTAAATTACTAATTAAAAAATCATATATATATATATATATATATATATATATATATATATACATAGTATACTTTATTTCAAAATATTATGTATTTATATAATATAGCTATGTAATTAATGTATGTATATATTGTTTCTCTGTATACTGTAATTGTATGTGTGATTTAGTTTTTCTTCTCTAAATACTCTAAATATATTTTAAAATTAATATTTAATGTTATTTAATAAACAGTTTACGTATTTTATATTTATATGAATCCTTCTTTCTCATTCAAGTGTATGCAACAACAAATTCTAAAAGAGAAATGCAATAATAAATATTAAATATATAAATAAACGTAGCTGCTCTCAGTTGGATGCTATCCCTCATTAAACTGTGCTCTGGGAGGGAACAGGACCTCTTCCCAAATTAACCAGCGCAGTCTGGAGCTGATGGGTAAAGTCATTATGCGACACAAACGGCATATAAAACGGCAAGTTTCAATGTTCTTTGTAGCTCGGTAAAACATTACATTCCAAGAAATAATTATGCGAAATGGCTCAATTTAGAGGGATAATTACTTATTCTTTGACTTCCAATTTTAGAGCGGAACATGCAAAACAAAAATACTGTACGTCAGGCCGCAGCGGCTCAAAACGAAAATGTTCCACCTCCGATGAAAACCTTTCTGTGTCCTTCTCCCTGCGTCCACCGCGTACCGTACAAACGTATTTGAATTATTCAAATCCTGCCCTTACCGTGACAGAGATTTAAATAGTTAACAGTTAAATAGAAAACAAATATCGCGCGCTGATGACAAAAAAACGAATTCAGGCCAAGCCGATGACGTAAGCCGATTGTGACGCGGTCACGCTTGGGTCTCAACGTGAACAAAGCCGTCGCTATAGCGCATTCAAATGAGGCTAATATGTTGAAAAACGTCACTGAATCTCTGTCGAGCTTATCTGTCTGAAGCAGTCTATTTGTTAACAATCTCAAGATGTGTCCGGGCTTTCTATCTGAACGCTCTGGCCGTCTGATGCCTGTCACTGAGGGCAAAACTTATCTATCGTAAACACTCAATACAGATAAAGTCGGTCTGCTTCAAATCTGTGCGCCGACTTTCTCACACTGTCAGATACGTGACGGGTTTCCCACAGGTTTGTTAGCCTCTTGAGGTGATAGGCCTCCTATTGCTAAACTCGACTGGAAACGTCCAAACTTCTGGTTGGGTTGCTAAACGACTAAAGCTCGTTCTTCCATCGTTGCGTTTGATTTTTCCAGTCCGACTCAAAGGCTTATGACGCTTACACCTTTTGCTCATCATGGCAGATAACAGATATAGAAAGACGTTTTACCAAAAAAGTCAATTTTAGTCATTCTTACTAATTTAGATTGCTTTTTAGCTGTGGCATTTAAAAGTTATTTGGAATAAAAAAGAGCCTTTTGCATATAGTAAACACACCTTTATTTATATAGCACTTTATGCAATAGAGATTGTTTCAGAGCAGCTTATAATAGGAAAATAACTGAATCGACGGTCCTTTAGATACGTAAGCATGCGGCAAATGTGTTTTTCAACTCAAATGAGTTTTGTCAGCGCAGTAAAATCCATAAAAGTCCGCTTTATTGTCAGTTCTTCCACATTTACAGCACATACGAGAAAATTTGAATTGCGTTACTGTCGGACCTAGGCGCATGTAACACTAATAGCGTGAAAATACAGATAAATAAAACGTATAAAATACAAATATACAGATAAGGGCGTGTAAAAACAAATGAACGAATAAAGTGGCACTTGGCAGATAGAGTGCAAACCAGTGAGAAAAACAATCAGTGCAGATAATCATACTGAATATTAAGTGTCTTTTAAAGGCCTTTATAGTGGTCAAGATGTTAAATGTGAATGCAGGAGGAAGCAGTGCATTGTTAATGGCCTTATTGTGTGTTTACAGATTCCTGCATCCCTGTTTACTGAGCGCTGGTCCGCGTTGTCCTGGGGCAGGGTCACTTTAATGCCCTTGCTGAGGCCTGTCAGCCATTAGCTCAGCTATGTGACCATATGTGAACACTTGGCCCTTTGACATGCCAACGACTGTCGCCCGCTCTCCAAAAGATGCACGGAGCAGTTTCCACTCTCCGCTTCCAGTGTTTAAAGACGCCAAACCATATCTGGGCTATCAGGTGCAAATGTTTAGGAACAGTCTGATGAAGTTAGAGTTAGGGATTTTTCAAAACCCTTGACCCTACGTATTTGATTTCTGTTACTTTGTAAATCCATCTTGAAAAAAGATTTTGCAGTGTAGAAAAATTAATTACAAAAAAAATCATTAAAAACATAAAACATTTTTTTAATTAATTTATTTAAATTTTAAAGTAGTAACATATATATAAAACATTTTTTTGTTACTTAAAAAAATTAAAATATAAAAATAAAATATAAATTATAAAATATAAAAAAATACAGCAATTTTTATTGCATTTGTTTTTGAATCAATTGTATTTTTATTGTCTGACATTAAAAAAAAAATAAATGCTTTAAAAAATGCATTATTGCTTGTAATTAATGTAAACTAATGCATTAACTAATGAGACATATTGTAAAGTGTCAGTTAATTAATTAAAACTAGAGTCTCTGAGATGTTAAATAAAACATTTTATTTTAAGGTCTATTACACGTATTCCATATATTTACTCTTATAGTAACATTATTATTCATAATCACATGCAAGTAACTCTAAACCAAACACTAATCCTAACCCCAACCTAATATAGTAATTAAATGTTGCTAATTAACATTAACTAAATGTATAATTACACTGTAACGACGGTGTATGGGCGCCTTAAAATTAAGTGCAAAATAGGATACCAAAAAATCTTTTTCATGCTTCGGTCACTTGCTTAAGTAGAAAGAAAAGCGTAAAAAATCAGCATGTGCTCCTCTGATTAACAGGTCAAACAGTACTGATCGCAACGATCCAGTCCTTGAGCGGAAACACCGGCACGTATTGTTTGAGACATGAGCGCACCACCTGTTTCTGAGGATTGTTACTACGGTACCTGTTGTTTCTGTTGACCCAGGCCGACGCTTCAAAGTCCTGCTTCACATTGCTGGCATGCTAGCCCGTACTTGCAAGCATTCTTACACGAGAGCGCTAGCAGACAGCTGAGGCCAGTATAAACTTCATAACGGACTGACGTCGGAATTAGCTTAAGTCTTTCAGGGGAACCGTGAACGCAGTTTGACAAACGCTAGCTGACATAATGACAATGGAAAATGTCTGTCATGTCCTCTGCTGAATGGCAATCTGGATTTTCTGACTGTTTCGTGGCTGAGTTTATTTGCTCACAGATACAGTAAAATGAGTATTATTATGAAAGATTTTTACAGCTTATAAGTGTTTTCTATTTGAAAATGTAATTTATTATAAATCCATTTTATGGACGTAATTATACATTGAAGTGTTGTTTTTCTCACTCTTCTGAGTCACAATAAACCCACACAGAAAAACATTTAAAATGTTCCTAATTTTATGCGACTTTTCTCTCTGTTTTATAGTGTTTTTCTTTGTATTGTTTGAATGCTCAGCAATGTAACTCAATAGGAAGGTGCTTATGTTTTCTTTCTTTTTTTTAAATTTTAGTTTGATTTATTAATATCGACATAAAATAAGAGGTTCGCAATTCGAAAGATTCACAATACGTGCTCTGAACTCCCGCTATGAATCAAATGATTCACAGTGCACTCTTCGTGAACCCCCCCGAGTGATCAAAGTGTTTGAATCCAGCAAAAATGACTCACTCAGTTGATTCGGGTTGCCTGTTACTCCACTTTTCAAGTCTACAGCCGTGTTTGCGCGACACTGTCGGCGCTACTGCTGGCTTAGCTTGCTAGTTTTATGACATAGAATGAATAAGATAAAAAATATGATGTTTATAAATAAGATATCCGGCGAAAACACTCCTGATGTAGACACATTGTGCATTATGATCGAGTTTGTAGCTTAATTCCCTCTATTTTTTAATAGCTGACGGCTAAAGATGAACCGGTTGGTGACGGTTCAATAGAAAATCAGTTAAAAGCATCCGGTCATCTCATACCATAAATGTTACATTTATCAGTACAGATTGTGTTCTTACTCCACCCGTGTATTAAATACATACATCCTTAAAAACGTGACGTTTCCTGGCATATTTACTTTAACCTTTTAGGTAATATCAATGGTATAACCCATTATAGATGTGGCCGAATTACAACATCGGTGGTTAGATGTGTGCATCTTACGCTAGGGACAATATAGTAGTCACTAGATACTGGTATTAAATATTCCCGGCTTTATATATTCTCTCCCACCATGCCGCATCAATATGTATTTTTAACAGTATTGGAAGTGCTAATTTCCCCCTTTTTGCTTTCGTAGGTTGAATCTAGCGCTGGCACGGCTCTCACGAAAACGTCTGTGCTGAGATATGCTGAGAACTGAAGTCGAAACAGGCAGGCGCAGAGCCGTTAAGGAAGCCATCTGTTCTCTGTAAGAGGAAATCAAGTCGTCGGATGATAAACAGTTGGAACGTGTCGGGAGGCTTGTTCATCTACGCTATCAGGGAATGAGATGGGACGAAAAACCAGCACCTGTCACTCACTCTGATAGCATCTATCTCACTGGAGAAGTGTCTGGAGCCCTGTGTGGTCTTCCTAATGGAGGCCCTGCTCCTGTGTGACGCTAACCAGCCTTTTCCACGTCTGTGTGCTGTCTGTCTCTTCGCCAACAGTTGGTCCAAACTGGAAGTAGCAGAGGTTTGGTGAAAACACCAAATGACAACTTCCTTTTTCTTGGCAGATCTGTGGCTTGTATAATATGTGCTATGTTGGCTTTAGTTGTGTGTGCTCTGCAGAATTGAAAGCAAGGATGCATTACGTATCGGTGGAATATCGGTTATCGGATATCGTTTGAATTTATTTATACAGAATATCATAGAATTTAAATATCAACTATTCAGCTATTACAATTATCTGCTTATCAGTATTGCCCAGTATTTAATACTGACGTTGTATTAATTCTAATATATTGTCATTTAGAGAAGAAATGTATCAACAATAATTATTTTAATTATTGCTAAATTTGTAATTGTTGTTCCCCTATGTTTAATTGGTTATTTTAATTTTCATTAATAGTATTAATTAGTATTTGTTTTTTTATTAAAGGGGTGTGCAAATATCATGTCTCAGGGATATTATTTTTATTATTGCAAAAACAATGTAACTTTTTTTTTTAGTTTGTTAATGTGTAATATTAACATTTATTTTAATTATTTTTAGATGAATTAGTTGAAACTGAAAATACTGTAAACATTTTTATCATGGCTATTTTTGGTTTAGTTTTTGGTCCATACTAGGTTTATAATATTCCACTAAAAATGTGTTAACATAACATAATATAATATAATATAATATAATATAATATAATATAATATAATATAATATAATATAATAATATAATAATCTAAAGCTGATATAAAATACAATATAAACATTAAATAAAAAATACAAAGTTATTTCAGTTAGTTGCCAAGGCAAGGCATTTCTAATATTCATTTAGTTTAAGTTGAAACAGTATTTAATACCCACAAATAAATTAAATGAAAACTAAAACTATAAATAAATAAACAAATATAGATATAAACTAATCAAAATAGTTAAAAATGTAATAGAATTACAATATACAATACTATATAAAAATAGCTAATTCAAAATATTAATCTTAACTATGGTAGTAGCTTGTATGAATAAATGGAGAATGTTTCAAAGACAAATGTTTGGAACAGTAGGTGAGCAACTATTCCTTTAATTCCCAGATAACTGAAATCTGACTGGTATTAGTACTGTTTTAGCTAGCAAACACTTAGTATCCTGTGGATGGCAGAATGGGAAATGTTCTGGACAGTCACCGTTAGATTGCATCAGTCACACGGCTGGAAAATTCAGCGTGAGTCGTTTTCATGCGCTTGACTGTCACACGACGCTCATGATGGAGATAAATACGGGAAACTGCAAACTGTAATCTAAGAATCTGTGAGAAAACCGCAGTGCATTTGTCATAAGCGTCTAGATTGTGACCTGTCCGGAGCACAGACGTCTAAATAAGAAAGTAGGACAGATTGCGATGCGGAGGGGGCGCTTGGAGTGGTCTGCGGTGGGAGTCCTTCAGCAGAGAGGCTCGACTGCTGCAAATATCCACGTCGATGACTGTGGCTGTGTGGTTTCTTAGTTTCGGATGATTCCAGTCTCAGGTGACACAGATCAGGCACTATTAAAGGATTCTTCCGACCACAGTTTGCTTTGGCGGAGGCCCTGACTTGAAGCATGAGGCTGGACATGCGTCTTTTCCACACCGTGGCACGGCTCCATTCATTTGTGTGCTGCTGCTTTGGATTGTGGTGGAAAAAAAACCCTTCCTCTTTTGAAACTGAGACTCAGACACATGAGCGAAACAAACCATACGTACCTTGTGTGATGTGTTCCAGCATGATGTCGGTGAAATGTGGTTTTGTTTGTTCTCTACGGCAAATAAATCAACAGATGTTGTGTTGTGAAGTTCCAAAGACGTAGTTTACTTGTGAGGGTTAAGGATTATTTAAAAAATGCAATTGTGGATGCAAGGTTCCAGAAGGAGATCCATAAAAGAACCATTTTTGGTTCCTCGAGGTTCTCAAAATATTTTTTTTACCCCTTGTACTTTTAAAAATTAAAGGATCCAAAGGGGAAATTTTTGCAAAAATACTAAATAAAGTCTTCCAAAGAGGCTTTTCTGGTGATGCTATAGAAGAACCATTTTGGGTTCTCCAAAGAACCTTTCAAATTGTAAAAAACATTTTAATAGTTTTTCTATGATAAAAAACCTTTTGTGCAAAGAAAGTGTTCCATGTACAGTAAATGTTTTTAATGGAAACAATAAAGAACCTTTATTTTTAAAGGTGAACACCATAGAAGAACCATTCTGGGTTCTGCAGTGAGCATTTAAGTGAACGGTTCTTAATATAACCGTTTTTTCTTAGTGTGAAGAACATCTAAAGAATCTTATTCCAACTGTAAAGAAGCTTTTCGGCCAGTTCGGTTCTCCACGGAACCAAAGATGCCAGTATACAAAGGTTCTAAAAGGCAATGACATAGATTTCAGGTTCCTCAAAGAACCTTTCAGTGACATGTTCCTAACAGAATAGTTTTTCCCAAAGTATTGATCTGAAGAACCTTTTTCCAAAGGTTCCACTGATGTTGAAGGTTCTTCTTGGAACCGTCAATGCCAATAAACAGTGCAAGTAAAGAAATATGCTTGTTAGAGGTTGGATGTTGTCTGGGAAATGCTGGCGAGCTGTGCTGAAGTCTCCAGGGCATCTTGGCGCAGCAGGTGAAGCCCCCCTCACAGCAGATAAGGAATCTCAGAAACATGCGACAGACTCCAGGCATGCGCGGCAGCTCCACAGCAGGAGATTACTTTACACTCCATCATGGCTTTCACAGTAACTCAATCCACCGAACAGCAAAGACAAGCTCCTAAGTGCAGAGATATTAGTGCCTGCCAGTTCTCATCATGCACCGTTATCACAGACTCTGAACAGAAGCTGCCCGCTGAAAATTAGCACTCGGTGTAATTGTCGTACAGGTAGACTGAAAACAGGTTTTGACAATAAATGATAAAACTGCACGCTTTACGCTTTAAAAAGAGGTTTGATTCAAAATACGCCGGTCTATATCATGCTTATCACTAACCTTCCACTATCCAGATACCTTTGGCTTCAGAATAAGTTGTAGGTGACAAATATGACTGTAATAATCAGAAACAATAAAAATATTATTGTAATTGTATTATTGTAAAAACCTATTAATTGGTTAAACGTTTCCTTAATGTAAAAAACTGCAATAGATCTAATGGGATGTAATTTTACAATAAAATATAGTTTATTTTTCAGAAGTGAAAAAGTTTATTACAAAATAAAAAAAAAAGAAGAAAAGAAGAATTTAATATAGTACCTATATTTCAGTTATAGGTACTATATTATATTAAATAATACTTTAATTTACAGTACATTTTAAGTCATTAAAACTTAAAACTTCCACCTCTGGTCACCACAACTAATTATTATCATAAATTTCACATTTAATGTTATTTTATTTTAAGTTTATTTCAGTTATTTGTTTATTTATACAGAGTAGGGTGTTTCTACAGTGTGGGTCCTTCTCATTTATTTGTTAATATATGTTGTTGGTAATTGTCAAAATGTTTTCTCATTTTTGTGATTAAACTAATCCTGTGAATCAGATTTTTTTAATGAAATGTAAGAGCTTTTCCATTTTAAAGGAATAGTTCATAATGAAAATTTTGTCACTTAACGCTCTCTCTCTCTCTCTCTCTCTGTTTATATATATATATATATATATATATATATATATATATATATATATATATATATATATATATATATATATGTATACAAATAAGAAGTCAGCATATTCATCAAAAATTCACCTTGTGTGTTCCACGGTAGAATTAAATTCATTCAGCTTTGGAAATGGGGAAAGAATTTTCATTTTCCGTGGGAACTATTCGTTTTTTTACTTTTGTCTGAGGTTCGTTTCTTCCCATCAGATAATTGAACCATTAATCGGGGGCCGAAGATAAGGCCTCTAATCAGAACCACATTAGCTAGTACTTCCTGCTGTCATGTGGACTCATGGACGGAGTCCTGCCGATCATCCAGGGGTCATCAGGGGCCGCGACCCCTAGCTGTGATCCCTCAGGCCCCGGGTAATGGCTCCAGACGTCCCGTAGTATCCCACACCCCCCTGTTTCATCCGCGCAACGTCAGTGATTTCCTAAAAAAGGTGACTTGCGTGCTAATTAAAGTCTTAAAAACAATGTTTGAAATTGATTGAGGCCGATGCTAATTCTCCTTCGTTGTAAGATTTCCCGCACGGAATGCACAGGCGTCCACAAGCCGGAAAAGATAAGGCTCTGTTTGTCAACGAAAACGTGTTGTATTTGTTTTGATTGCCCGGTGGCTTCTCGGCGGACTTACTTTAGGCCACCGTTTACTCAGCGCCGAAGAAAGAATTGTGTGTTTCATACGAGCGAACACTGTCCAGATGTTTAAGATCCTGTCAAAACCACTTGGTGGAAAAGTGCGAATGTTTACTTTGCACTTTCTGGAGGATGCCATTAGAAAAATTTAATTCGAATCAAATTACGATCTGGCACGTATATTCTTTCAGCACGGTTGTATTTAGCATATTAGCAGAGAGCCGCTTTTATAAATGACACATTAAATGTACCGTGAAAAGCCCGTGAAATCCAGGACATGTGATGCAATCGGAATACTCGCAAAGTACCTCAGGAACGCACACATCCTGTTAGCGGCGGTTCCATAATTTCGGGCTGTGCAAACACGTAGAAAGGAAAGAAAAGCACAAGTTGTCTGGGCTCTGAAAATGATGGGCCGAACTGACAGTGCATCATTTTATGCCATGAATATGAGTATTCAGCTGATGTCTCCAAATGAACTGTGAACAAAAAGCTATTGAGAACCAGGAATGAGACACACCGGTCTCAATGTTAGCGCTTTATTTATTGTAGTTTATTTGTTCACCACATTGGTTGCATGACAGCAACGAGAAGTAGGTCATTCTATCAATCGGCTTTCTTGTATAGCGTGACTTTAAACATTGTTTTAGATAAATATGTGGAATTGTTAAGTATCTAAGGCTATCTTAAAGGCTATAATACATTTTTTTAATTAAATGTTTTATTCTATTTGTTGTTTTTTCTATTAAATAAATGCAGCCTTAAAAAAAAACATATAATTAGTGCTGGGCAATGACTAATCATAATTAATCACACCCAAAATAAAAGTTTTTGTTTATATAATGTATACTGTGTATATTTATTATGTATATATATATATATATATATATATATATATATATATATATATATATATATATATATATATATATATAAAGTCGAAAAATATTTCATCCATTTTATGTCTGTTCTTTTTATTACAGATTGACTAGGCACCTGCTTTCTAGAATGACGCAAATGTCAAAACCAACGGTGAGGCTGTTAATACGAACTCTCTAGTGGCTAATATTTATATTGAATCTGCAATGTAGTTTCTGCATTAATGTCTCATTGATCTGCCCTCAGATATCATCACTTCATCCCGTGGAGGAAAGAGCTAAGAGGCCCATCCTCGGAACACTTCCCAAGAGCCTGAGTCGACTAAGTGGCGGGAACATTAGCATTTTCAGCCGAGCCGCGGGGATATGCTTGGAAGAGCACCGTAGGAGAGGTGCAGGGCGAAGAAAAATAAGCTACGGCACTACCAATAAGTCGACCTTGAAAAGAACCAGATGTGTGCGCAAAGATCTTTCGAAAATATTATCTTTGGAGGTCGAGCTTCTCAGAACGCCAACCCCCGCAAACCGACACTCGCTCGCCGTACGCTATTGCGCGCTTTTTCGCTCCGATACTCGTGTTTTTACAATAGCCTTCCCCTCGTTTTTCAGAGTTCGCGAATGTAAATAAGGCCCACGGTGCTCATTGTTTCTGCATCGCTCCGCGGCGTCTGCACACAGTGAGACTTTGTGTGGCGGGCTGCAGTCGGCTCACGCCGTGTTCTCCTACACAGAGGCACCTCTATGGAAAGCCAAAAGACCAAAAAAACCCACAAACCTCAGGGCTTTTTTGAATAAAACTAGCCGGAGTCTCTTATGCAAGCTTTTTTTTTTTTCTCTGTGGCGACTAGAGCAGAAACGCACATGCAAATCTGTCAGCTAACTCGTTAGGATAATTATGCAAACATTAGTTGTTTTTTTTTAAATTCTTTTTTCATCATGCTTCCAGCCGGGACAAAACAAAAAGCCTTTGAGCGATAAGTCGGCGGATAGAAGCGAAGGGGTGAAATATGGTCGCTCGATAGCGCCGCCAACAACAAAAACAACAAAAGGTTTGTGTTGGGATCTGCTTCCCTATAAATGTGTCACAATGTTGGAGCCCCTCCTGGGTGTGCCGGACATGGTGTTCCCACAAGATCTCTCTGGCTCGGGTGCTCTGTCATTAGGCCTTGCCACCGGTGCCACACGCCACTCCTAGCACTGAGCGGAGAGAGCGAGGCCAACGAGACGCAGGTTTTGCTGCCAGAGCGCTCGAGCCTCCCCCATAACCGCTTCAGTCGCGCTTTACTGGAACCTCTGCTCTGCTGTGGAGACAGATAATTGAGTTCCTGTGTTGTCCCTGCGAGTTTGTTTAAATTGTCTGTCTGTTTGCAAAGGTTGTGAGCCGTCCAAATCCGAACCGTCCGGTGCTGGGTGGCCGCATGGCGTTTGGGGGTTTCAGATCAGCATCAACGTATGGATCGAATCGGACCGTTCCGGTAAATCTCAGGTGAATTTGTTTTACCTGTCATTTCCCAAAAGCGCCGTGACAGGGTTATAGGTTTGCGCCCATCCATGTTAAGGCGGCCACTGCGTGGGCAAATGTTTGTTATCTTTGGTTTCAGCTGACTGTTCGGTGTCTCTCTGGGACTGGTCGACATGCATACCAGGACAGACCAGCAGGGCCCTCCCATTACCACATGGTGATATGTTCCATAAGAGTCATGTGACCGCTAGTGTCCTCTTTCCCAGTGTATCCCATTGCGAAAGATGCATGCGAATGCAAACTTTACATTCATGGTAATTATGACAGTATGTTCAAAGCAATTACTACTCAAAAGAAAAAATGCGTGCTATTTTTAATCGGTCTACGCTATTGAATGAGTCATGTTTGGATAAAAAAACCCGACAAGAACTATTCATATTTCATCTTAAAATCAAGAGAGAGAGAGAGAGAGAGAGAGAGAGAAAATTATGCATTTTATTTTGTATTGTATTTTTTTAATATACGTAAAATCTTTCAACAACTGCACTTCTGTCATTGTGACTTTATTTTTTTATATTTTTCCTTGTTTTTTTGTATTATTCATAATTTGAAAAAAAAATTGTTTGTTGCACTCTCTTAAATTTTAAATAATTTATAACTTTTTTATAATTTGAGCAAAATTAAAATTTACTGTGTTACTATAACGAGAATGTAATTGGTAATCACAGAGAATAACAGAAATATTAAAAGTAAAATATACAGATATATTTCCAGGCGTGAGAATGAAAAAGTCTTTGAAAAAGTCTTTTCTTCATGTAAAATATCAATAATTTTAAATTTGTGGATACAATTTAAGCTGGACATGTTTCTGTGAAACTTTTACATTATAAGTATACTAATATTTTTATGGAAATAATTAAAATAAATAATTAACATAAAATTAATTATTTATATTTAAATATAAATAATTAAATAATAATAATAAAACAGACAAAAACTAAATTATTTATACCAAAACTAAAATTTATTTAAAATATGAAACAAGTAAATATGAAATGCAATAAAGAAAAAAAAAAGTAAAATAAAATCTAATAAAACAACTACAGCTCTAACACTGTAGTATGTCAGTGACACTAAATGCTGAGATTTACCTGTTTGGCTACAGAGACGTCGCCGTCTCCAAGAACAGTATGCTTGCCCTGTCGAATACAAATTGAATTTCATCTAAATGAACTTAATCTGCATGAAAAGCTGCAATATCTTTCTGTGAGGGGGCAATAATCCTGGGCACTTGTGCCAAGGCCAACAGAGGCCTGCATGTCAGTGATACTTTCATCTAAATATACACTAGACTGACGGCAGCAGGTGAGAGGGGCCCTGCCAGACGCTCGCCCCAAACATCACGCATACGGTGCAGCTTGTACCCAAGTGTCTATGTGTGTGTGTGTGTGTGTGTGTGTGTGTGTGAGAGTGAGTGTGTATGTCCTTGTTGGGTGCGGTTGGGGCTAGGATGCCATCTCCCCTTCACTGTGGATCGAGATCTGAACCAAACGCAACCCAATTTTGGGTTTCTCTTCAAAGCCAGCTGGTCTGGCTTGATTTTCTTTAGCCTTTTTTTTGACGTATTAACAATCTTTTTTCTTTTTTTTTTTTTTTTTTTTTTTTTTTTACAAAGACCGGCCCGCAGCAGGTGCTGAGGGGTTGACCTTCCTGGAGAAGAACGCTATCGGACTGGTAAGTGACCAAAAAGCGTCCAAATTGAACGTTTGGCGAATAAACGACGCGTCTGCGGTCGAACATAAGTCAATAAAGCGCGTGTGCTAGCGTGACACAGTATTTCAACACGTCTCGTTTGGGGAATGCAGACCTGAGAATAGAAATAGAAAGATACAAATTTAGAGAGGTGGGCTTTTTTTCGGGACATGGTTTGCCTTCGCAAATAGATATGTTTGTCTGGGAGATGATCGCCGTTGACTAATATTGTGTCAAGCTTGTTTACGGCTCCTTTTATGACAAAAAAAGCTTCAGTGCGAATTTTTTGTCGAACCGTTTGAGGGCTTTATCAATTAACCCACATGTTGTGGATTTTCCTTTTCCCAAAAATGCTTGCTAATACGATCCCATTGAACTAACTGATGATTACATGTATGCTTTTCCCTGTCAAAAATGCTTGTAAATCTCTCATTATGCTACCACATATTGCTTTAAATTTTTTGTCAACTTGTTTTATTTTAATTTTGCACAGGTTTTGTATTTCTTTCTTTTTTTTTTTTTTTTTAGTTGACTTGTCTGTCCATATGCATCTCATTATTTTTTTTTTTTGACGCCTAAATGTTTCACAAATAATGATAATGGTAAATAAATGTTCCAAACGGAAATGCACAACTTGTTATATGCACAAGCATTCTATATTATACCTAAATCTTGGATTGTTGGATCTTCAGCTTGTGTTCTAAGAAAATTTTTTTTTTAAAGGTCAGTCATTTTTGACCCGGGAACACCAAATTAGGTAAAGGATTTCCGAGCTGAGCGCAAAGGTTAAATGTAATTTAATCCGTAATACTGCAATAAAAAATGAGTACGTGTTTTAAAAAAATTGGTGTAGAGACCATTTTCAAATAGAAATTGCTATTAAATTGCAGATTTTTTTAAAATATTTTTAGAAATAGAAAAACTGAAATAGTATTTTCCCGTACTCTTTGTTTTACTTCCAACATACAAACTAAATAAGTGTACATAATATTGTCTTAAAATTAGCGTTAAAGCGTGCAGACTGTTCACTGTCCCCAGGAGAAGGTTCTTTACTGGTGCTAGATCCCCTTGTCTCTTTCTCTATAAAGGCCACAGCTGTAGGGTATCCATCAAGAGTGTTTGAGATAATGAAAGGCACATCAAGGGCATTCGAGGTGCCCACAAAACCACCGATTCCTGCCCACAACCACTGCAGCCTTCTCGTCTTACAGCTTCGGTTTCAAAACAAGACGCCGTGATAATGCTATCCTTATGTACTGAGTGTGAGTGTTTATATAGTTTAGACTCTCTGGCTGTCCCGATGGTTGATGCTCTAAAAAAGCTGAATGTGTTTAAAGAGGAAGCGCAAACTGACCCACTTTGGATGTTGAACGTCAATGCAGCAAGATTTGCATGTTCAGCTGCACCGAGCTCAGTTTTTCCCGCATGAGTTTGTATTTTGACATTCAGCCTGGTTAGTTTATTAGAATATATTGAACACATTGTATTCGAAATCCACGACAAGGTTTGTTTAAAAAAACTTTGGATATAGAGTCTAATTTATTTTAATATAAAGTAAAAAGGCTACATTCAGTGCAACTGAGACACGAATTGTTTAAATGAACTACACTTAAATTACTTTTTTTGTATTTTTTTTTATATTTATATTTTAATTTTGGCTATGGATATTTATGTATGTGTGTGCATATATATATATATATATATATATATATATATATATATATATATATATATATATATATATATAAATGGCTTTTGTTATTAACAAAAATGTAATAAACGGCAAAAATGTTATCTTAGAATTCTTACTATTTTGACACTGTATAGAAAATTATACTAAGTGCGCATATGAAATGTATTTTTTATGTGTCTGTGTATGTATGTATGTAAAATATATATAACATGTAAATATGTAAAAACGTGGCTTTTCACGCTCATTTTATACATTGTTTAAATCTAACATTTTAATTAAATCAAATTCAATCCAAAAAGTATGTTTGTGTGTATGTATATATCTATATATATATCTATATATATATATATATATATATATATACTCACACACACATAAATACATACATTTTTATTTTTTGTTTGATGCTGTATTCATGCTTTCGTACATAGGTTTCAACCAACATCATAAATATAATGTAACATTTTAGGCATAATGTAGTGTAATATGAGACACGTAAAAGGCATACCTGTAAGCATAGATATCAGGTTATGTAACATGCTGGGGGTTGGCGTGCCTTTAAGGCAGGTTTAGAGACATAAATGCCTGAGAACTCGTCAGGCGAGGAACATAATGCAGCACAATCTGAACTGAGTTGTGCAGGACTCCCTCAGTGAAACCAGAGCGTGAACTTTAACAATAGAAAGCATGTTTTCTGCACTCATTCTTCTGCATTGTGGTTTACAGGTGTCTGGCCGTGAGCCGTGGCCTCAGTGACACATGCAAACAGCTATATCCTAATGCGCCGATGGTTTAGACACGAGTAGCTGAGAAGTCCTCTGGGATTGCGTTAAATAATTTTGCAGCACAGTCGCAACAAAATAGGCTAGATGGGAGAAAAACGCCCGGTATTTGTCAGGAAACATAAAAATAAAAATGTGGTCAATATTTGCTCACCCTCATGTTATTCCTAACCTAAAAGACTTCACTTTGCTATTCAATTAACGCAGAAATATTCACTTTGTCCAAAAGGAGTTGGGCTTAAGTTAAAATATTTGTCTTTTTAATGCAAACCTGTTGCTTTAAAATAGAAGCGCGCTTCAAGGCGGACTGTTAATTTGACCTTTTCACTGAGGACCTATCCTTATGTCTTTCTCTCTGTAATGCGTTTCTATGGCAGCAGGTAAATTGCATGCTGCGCATCTGCCCGTTTTCTCCTCGATATGAACTGTATCAAGCATTCACCGAAATGTGTGGACCTAGGCGACACGCAGAGATTCAGGAGCGACACCGCATTTAATATGGTAACGAATAGTTTCGTGTGTGAACGGAGCAGAACTCGCTCTCAAAATTGCCACAACCCCAACTTTTCGCCCACAAAGTCATGTTAGGCGATTTTAACTAACCTCCATCTTAGGCGTTTTAATTTGAAAGGCCTTTTTAAATGTTGCCAAATCCGCCTATTGTAAGCCACGCTTATTACGCGTCTTTGAGCTTGATGTTTGGCCTCGGTTTATGGAGAGATACATTTTATAATATTAATAAACTAGGCAGGTGCAGGTTGCGATATTTTGGCGTGCGACTTATTTATCCACGTTTGGATTTTAATCGATTGTGGGCTTGTTCTTATTCGCGGGTTTTTAAACCTTAGATCTGGCAACACAAAGGTGCTTCGTTTTCGGCGATTTCTCGCACGGCGACTCGCGTTTAGATTTAGCTGTCGCCTAAATGCACAGAATTACTGCGTTTAGCTGCAGCGTGGCCTAACAATCGCAAAATCCTAATACCTACAAACACGTAATATTACGCTAAATGCATTGCTAAACTTCGCTTTACCCTTACTCGCACTTGGCAGCTCAAGGGGAAATTGTTCAATGAAAAACATGCCCCCCTCGGAGCGCCCATGCTCCTTTGTGGGTGTCAGCATTAGAGGCCTGCCAGGAAAAGTGTTGGAAAGGTAAAGGGGTTGTCAGTGTTCTGTGTCTATTAAAACACACCCGGAGCTTTTCTTGGACGAGAGCGGTTAAACTGTTTCCGCTCTCTTCCTAATGCCCGGTTATCGAGATAAACTTTAAAAAACGTTAACGGACCCGGTCTCAGATGAATGAACAAATACATAAGCCCTCTGATCGAGCTGTTATGGTTATTGAAAGGATGTGGTGTCTGGATTTAAAGTGCAATTCTCCGACCCGCCACTGGCGCGCGCTGATGAGTCACAGAGACGCGCGCCGCTAAACTTCACTGATGTGTTTCAATGTGTTTTTCTAATTTCAGTGATTATTCCCCAGGCTAATAACTAATTCATACGGTTTGATGAATATTTCATTTTTCTAGGTGCCAAACGAAGGACCCGAAAGCCTAAAAAGCCCATTTGATGGAGACACAAAAGCAGTGAGGATTCAGAGGGAGAAGATAGTGAAGTCGAGACAGGTTTTGAGCAAGTGAGCAAGGTAAGAAAAAAATCTTCTTTTTTTTTTAAAACAAATCAATAAATTACAATTTTAGACATTTTCTTTAAATATCCCCTTATCTAAATTGTGTAGGCTAAAAAACAAATAATACGTAAAAGTTATTTAATGTTGCAATTTAGTTTTATTATTAAACTATAAAAAATTATACCGTAGCCTAAATTGAACCAGTTAACGTAATTATATAAAAAATATAATATACATATATTAATATACCAATTAAAATATTGATCGCAACAATTAGGAAATTTATTATTGTATATTACGCCATAATATTTTATCATTTAACGTGTATTCTTTTAACTGTAAATAAAGAAAAATAAATATTAAAGATGTTCAAAGAAATTGTTAACTAAGTACAGTAAGTTTCCCTTAAAATAGCTGGACGAACTCTGGAGCGCGTTTATGGAAGACGCGACGCTTCGGTGATTAAAGACAGCGCTAATGCGACGCGTCGCGTCACACGCGCGCGGGTGTGAGTTACAGTACGCGTTAGCCCCGCCCCCTTTACAAAGAGAGCGAGACAGAATAATTCTCTCTGCTGTGTGACGAACAGACGCTCGTGAGGACCGTGTCAGTAAACTAGAGGAGATCTCAAACACCGCCGCTTCACCCGGGATAACTCCGGACGCCTTCAGTTGTTTTTTTTTCCCCCTGCTTTAAACAAAAAAAGAAAAAGCTTTCGCTTCCATCGCTGCATGTGTCAAAACCAATGAGAGACGCGGAGTTCGGCGATCATTCTCACATCGACGCGCACATGAAGCGCTTTGTCGCGGTTCTGGATTTGGAGAGCGCGTGAGGAGTTCTGACCATTAGCACCAGCGCATGCATGCTTTCTGGACCTGACACACTCATGCATTACAAAGTAAGTTGAGCTGTCAAAACTAGAAGCTTATGATAGAAGATCAGTTAGTTAATAGTATAGTTTAACGAGCAGTTGAATAGTAGGGTAAAATGGAAAAGTATACTATAGTAGTATAGAACGGAACAGTTTAACAGTGATTCTCCTGAAGTATAGTATAGTTTTGGGAAGCTGATATATTCTAAAATAGAATAGCACGACTGAAGTATATACTAGAGTAACATAGAAAGGCATAAACATACAGTAGTATGCTAAAATATACACTATGATAGTAAGTATAAAGTAACTAGTATTGAAAAAAAGTGATATAGTATAGTTTAAGTAATTTAATATTATATACTATAATGTAGTTAAAGAGTAACCATGAAGTATAGTATATATTAGTTTAAACGATTTAATATTATATATTAGAATAGTGTAGTTAAAAAGCCGTAGCATATAAAATAATAGTGTATGCTACAACTGTAGTATGGAATAGTGTAACAAGAAACTGATTTTAGAAATACAGATAGCTTTATGATTATGCATCGGCTGTGCTATTTTAGTAACGTGTTATTGTTATTTATTCATTTTTATTTTATGATTTGAATGCTTTTGGTAACACCAAACAAGCAACTTTTCCAAAATGGTGTAATTGTATGAATAGCGTCTCTATTTATACCCCGCTGTGGTAATTGGAGAACTGTAAACAAGTTATTTTATACGGCAGCTCTTACCGAAACGAATGGCTTTACAGTTAACCTGGAATATCCAGGATGGGGATCCCAGCCGTTTAGATGAGAGCAGCGCTCTGCGCCGGTGCTTGTGCAATAATAATGACCAAAGGGCAAAATGTGATCCAGGAAAGCCTAGTGCTCCTCCCTATGCTTAATAACGCTCATTGTGGCCGTTTTTTTCCCCCCGTGCTCTTTTTTTTAGTATTGAAAGAACGAACAAATCGGCATGATTTTTGAGGCAGAGAAGCTTTCGAAGGGTCTTGCACTCAAACAGGAAACGTGTGCCATGCGCCGAAAACTCTGCAATGTGCCTCTCAAAGTATGGCACGCACTTCGACTGTTTATTGCCATCAGGAAACTATAAACCTGACGTGTGATTGCATTAGTTAGCGGCGAATGATGACAACTTAACAGCAATAAATTATGACAACAACAGCCACTGTGTTTTCATTCACACCAGCTGTGCGCGGAGAGAGACGGGGATGAAAAAGTGGTGTAAGTAAAGCCAATGTTGATGCATTTTATCATTTGGAAAAGCTAATCGCCCCCAAAAACCCTCGATTTGGATGCATTGAGAGGCCTTTTAAGGAGCTTCGTTGGTTTGACGTGTTAAGGAAAGTCCGGCAGTTTCCTGAAGAGCTAGATGGGCTAGCAGTAGCATAAAGGCTATAGAGACGAGTTGTGTAGGTTATCCCGCTGGGTGGTCTGGGTGCTGGTCAGACCTCCACGGCACTTTCCTTGGTTTTCTTCATTAGCCACTGAGTGAAATGCAGCGAAACCTCAAAAGTATGTCACCAGCATCGTTCTTGAAAAAACAGCTGTGCTGATTATACCTCCTGAGTAAAGGCATTTTAAAAAATGTCATACAAATGGCAATTTTTCTGATGTGCAAAATTTAGTATCTAACCTCTTTTATATATTTAAGTATAAGTGTTATGTGTTATTTTATATATATCCATAAAAATGTTATTTTATATATATATATATATATATATATATATATATATATATATATATATATATATATATATATATACTATGTATATATATTCCATAATAAAATGTACTTGTATATATATATATATATATATATATATATATATATATATATATATATATATATATATATATGTTTTATTTTTTTTTATCTAGCAATTGTATAAAATATGGATTCTTATGGATTTATTGTAAATGAAGGAAACCAGTGCGCGTGTTCATTATTTTTGCACTCTGCATATTCAAACCTGGTTTTTAACCCTAGAAAAGCTAGTAAATGAAACCTAAGCTCTCCTGCTCTGTGGCTTTGCTGATCTTGCTCTCGAAGCAGTTTTTCGGCACAGCTTGATTTTGCCACAAAAAACCCCAGATTTTTTCCCCCGTCATGTAATCTGTCTTTGTCACCGGTGTAAAATGCTCAATTCACCGCGTTACATCCTCCAGTAAGGAGGCTTCGCACAGAGAACTCTTTGTACGGTGGGCCGTATATAGCGTTAATCAGCGAACACCCCTCCGCGCTCGACGCGTGCGTCTGGGGATATTTTTAGTGGATCATGTGTTCGTAGTTTAGTGTGAGGTTAGTTAAAGTATTTAAGATGTGACTTGTCGGCTCTGAGGTAACAGATACTGCGTCCACTGTAACACGGCACTGGAATCCTGTGCAGTTTTTCCCATTAATGGGACAGTCAGCCGTTTTATTGGGCTCCTGGTCCTGTCTGTCCATCTTTTGGACTGGGTTGTTATGACATCTGCACACTGACAGGTTTCAAACGGTGCAGGAATCCCAAGCCAGGTGTCTCTCAAAAGACAAATGCACATTCTTGACCTCCTGAGGTCTTACAAAAGTCCAGCTGATGAAGGACGGTTAGCATCAAAGCCATTCTTTGTGCGTCTACAAATTTAATAGCTTCGTTTGTGAATGCTAATTGGTTAATGCAGGATTCGAGACAATATAGCTACTACAGCATGCAATTTTAACCTATCAGGGACTAGAAGGGAAGAGTTAATATATTACTATGTTGCCTTAATAAAGCAATGTTTAAATAAAAAGTTGTAATATATTCTGAAAAGCAATTGAAAGCTCACCCAAAATTAAACTATTTTATAATTTATTCACCCCCATGTTGGCCTTGTGGAAAACGGCATACAATGAAAGCCATCGGCGTTCAATGTTGTTCTTCAAAATATCAACTTTTGCGTTCCTTTAAAAAGATTTGGCTGATGAAATAATGACAACTCTTATTTTCGGGTGAACTGTCTCTTTAAGACACTCTAGGCTGTGCTATATGGTGAATATCTCATGCCATATTGCTTAAATATAGCATTGACCTCAGCCAAAAACCTCAACGTTTCTCCATCTTCAAAATTACAGAGGTGCAATCCACGTTTGATTGTAGCAAACTTGCATGTTTGTGGTCCTTTTTTTTAGGCGTGACCATGTTGCTTGGATCATGTAAGTTTGTTCTTTGATTATGTGTCAGAATTTTTCCGCCGATTCCCACAATGAGGTTTACTTTCAAAATGAGCGTCTAAAGAAGACCGGCGTTTCTCTATTCTGCATTAGAAGGCGCAGAAGCCTTGAGAGCAGTGAATTAAATAAAAGCACGTCGGCTTTTAAAGTCGCATACCCCAAAACGGTTCTTATTTGATACGTTTGTCTCAGTTTTGATGAGCCATCAAGTTCAGCCACTGCTTCTGCTGCTCAGGGTAAAAAGTTCAGAATTGTATTTTTGGAACTGCGTTTACACGCGTAGTGTGTTTGGTAGAGGAAGTCTGCGAGGGGGAGTTTGAGGGGGCCGTCGAGCGGAGTACCTGCCGTCATCCTGGTTTGGTTTACAGCTCTCCAGACTTTCCACGTCACTTCCTCCCCATGAGATCGTTCCCATGCTGCTGTAAACACCCACACCCAGACCTCCAGATCAAATCCAATTCTTGTGATGCAGATACTGGGTGAGATAAACAGATCTAGTGAAGCACAGTAAACTTCAGGGGCTGGATTCACAGAAATCATTTCTTAAAGGAATAGTTCACCCAAAAATGAAAATTCGGTCATCATTTACTCACGCTCGAGTAGTTCCAAACCTGTGTGACTTTTCTATGTTCAGCCGAACAGAGGAAGATAGTCTGAAAAACATTTGTAACCAGATTGTTTTGGGTCATTGTTGACTTCCATAGTAAGTCAACGATGATCAAAATAAACAAAAATGATCGTCATAATTATTAACTTACTTGTTTGTACCAGCTTTACCATTTCTGCGCTTTTAATCTTCTATTTACTTACTTATAGTGGCCAGTGAAACACATATCTCACATAACTACGAACATAGAAAATATCTTTCTTCCACTTTTCAAAATGAAAAGGCTAGCATTTCTGTTACTGGCGCTTGTGCTTAAGTTTAAGAACGTAAGCAAACCACCAAAATGAAATATTAAACTTTAGGGTGTAATTCAGAGGATCAGAGGTAGAAACGGCCACGTGCTTTCTTCAGGTCACTTACCTGCTGCGTGAGAGCGCGGTCCCGTACACGCTGCCAGCGGCTCTGAGTGCCAAGAGCCGAGAGATCAGCCTACACTGTGAGACTCGCTCTGATGTCAGAGCCAACCAGCTGGCGAGATCTGTTCTCCACGTCGGGCAGTCTGACAAAAACACTTAAGGATATCGATCACAGGTCTGCGTCTAAGCCGTGAACTGCTAACAGCAGGGCAAGTATGCATTTACTCTTGGCAAATAATATACAGTCGGCTTTGACTTAAAAAAAAAAAACCAAACACACACACACGCATATATAGATAAATGCATATGTATATAGGTGCTTCATATTAACAAATAAAACAAACTTTACATTATTATTATTATTGTTAAAGAGGTAATCTGGTGTTCAGAGATTTGAGGCCTTTAATATTTAAATAAAAAAAGTTCCCTCTACTCAGCAAGACTGATTTGATTAAAAATGCAGAAATATTTGTAATATTGTAAATTTATTTAAAAAAAGAGAATATTTTGCATCATTACTCCTGTCTTCAGGGTCACACTGTCTTTCAGAAAGCGTTCTAACATGCTGAATTAATGCTCAAGAAACTTTTTATATTATCATCAAGGTTAAAATTATGCTGCTTAATATGTTTTTGGAAACCATGATGCTTTTTTTCAATACATTTGTTTATTTGAATTAGATGATAATGTTTTGTAACATTGTAAATTTCTGTAGTGTGCATAATTTCAAAAAGTGTAGTATGCATCATTTCAGCTTTCTAAAATTCTTGATTCTGATTGGTCCGTTTTGGCAGTATGTGGACAAATATTTATGGATTTATTTGCTAAAATTGTATAAATGTAGTCGGTTTCTTACGTATTTATTATATGTACCAGTTTTGTGCCTCATATTATTCTTCATTCTTATTATTCTTATAAAGTAACATTATTTAATCTCGATTTAATATTTCCTGTTTGTTTATTTTCCCTATATTTATGCATAATCTAAAATTTGACTTTTTTTAAAGGTATATATTGTAAAAAAAATTAATTAATAGATTTAAAAGATCATTGATACTGATGCATTGATGAGCAGCACTGTATTAATGTCATGAATGCACTGCTTTTAAAATAATGTAACAGAAAACAGAAGTGATATCTTAGCATGTGGCTATGAATGGCCACAGAGTTTCAGTTGGCAGTGTGTATCGGTTAGCGGTGAAGCGCAAACACGGCGCACACACACTGAGAGAACACAGCTGTGTGACACACATATCCACAGCAAAAGGAAACCATGCAAATGAGCAACCAACTATGAGTAATGTGCCAAAATGCCTTGTGCTCTCGCTGTCATAGTTGAGAGTTTTTTCCACAGAATATTAACCAAATTGTTGCTAATACATCGATCGTAGCAGTATAGACTGCGATTGCAAGCTAAGCTTTTGTAATTGGGTCACCGAAAGGCCTGCAAAAAACTAGGACATAATTTGAGATTTTCCATTGATTTGGGCGTATGAGGAAGTGTAGCATACCAGGCTAGGAAATCGTCTATTTTTCTCCTATTGGCAATAATTCAACATAAAGCTTAATTTTGCAAAATTTGTGCTATAAAATGTGCCAGTAAGCGTAATTAAAAGTGATTTTTATTTTAGTTTCATAGATATACTGTTACAATGTTACCATTATTTTGAGTTTGATTTCTTTTATTAAAATATATTTTTGTATTTAATTTAATGCCATTCTAATATTTTTAATGATGTCTATCTAGCTTTTATTAATTTGTAAATCGTTTTAGTTTATTGCAATTTATTTATTGTATTGCTCAAAGTTCAACTAAACAAAAAATACCCCTAAAATTAAGTTTTAATATTTTTAGTATTTTTAACTAATTAACATTAACTTGAACCTATATTTTTTTTAAAGGTTTGTAGTTTGGTTTTTTTCTATTAAATATGATTAACAGAACAATTTTTTTGGAGTGTGAGCCAAAGTCAGATCTCTCTAATCTCGCGCTAAGCGGACAGCATCAACCATGGCCCACGGCTGTTCACGCACAGCGCTCCACCAGGAGCCGTGGGTTCAGGATATGGGAATGTAGCGGGGCGTCTGGGAGCTGGTCTCGTTCCGTGGTACGACTAACCTCCACAGCTCGTGTGCTCTCATTGAGAAAGACAGACGCTGTCTCCTCTTTGTCCTTGGGAAGTTTTGAGGCGAGCCGTAAGGGTGGGGCGGAGAGTGACTCGTCCCCATTCCGGCACTGATTGATACAGTCTCTTGGCGGCCGCTGCTCTGAGCCGTAGCACACTCCCTTGATAGACAGCAAAGACATGTAGGAGTCCTCTCCATGAGATACAGCTGGAGGGAAAGCTGGCAGAACGTATGTTCTTGAACATTTCCAGTATGTATTTGAAGGCCGCTGGGTCATTGAGATTGATTAGCAGTGTTTGCCGCGGTTCTATTAATACTGCTTATACCTGGATAAACCCCTAAACTCAACTATTAAACACCGTTCTGTGAATGAAACCATGAGCTACCATTAAATTTCTAATTTGTTAGGAGATAAATATTCTATAAAAAGCTTAGCAATATCATAGAAATGCTCTAGCAACCACATAATACAACATGGCAATCTACTAAATTGCTATGCAACTGCATAGAAATGCTCTAGCAACAGAACCACTCAGGATACCTTAGCAACTACATAATGTTGCGCTGTAATTTGAATCGCTCAAAACACCTTAGCGACCCCATAATAACACCCTAGCTACAAAACCACTTAGAACACCTTAGCAACCACATACTGTAGCATTAGCAACCTTATCACAACACCCTAGCAACCACATACCATACATTAAACTCACCCAGAACACCTTAGCAACTGCATAACAACACCCTAGCAACAAAAAACCTCTGAGAATACCTTAGCAACTACATACTGTTGTGGTGTGCTTTAAACCACTCAAAACGCCTTAACAACCTCATCACAACATCCTAACAACGAAACCACTCAGAACACCTTGGCAACCCCATACCGTTGTGCTGTGCTTTGAATCACTCAAAACACCTTAGCAATCACGTAAAACATCCTAGCAACAAAACCGCTGAGAATACCTTAGCAACTACGTACTGTTGTGCTGTGCTTTAAATCACTCAGAACACCTTAGCAACCTCATCACAACACCCTAACAACCGCATACTGTAGCATTGTATATAAAACCACCCAGAACATCTTAGCAAACAAACAACAGCACCCTAGCAACAAAACCACACAGAATACCCTAGCATCCACATACATTTGTGCTGTTTTTAAAATCACACCTTAGCAACTTCATCACAACACCCTAACAATCCCAAACTGTAGAACCGTACTTAAACTCACCCAGAACACCTTAGCAACCACATGGCAACACTCTAGCAACAAAACCACCCTGAAAGCCTTATCAACCTCATATTGTTACACTGAGCTTAAAATCACTCAAAACGCCATGGCAACCTCATAACAGCACCCTAGCAACCGCATACTGTAGAACTGTGCTTAAAACCACTCAAAACACCCTGGCAACCAGCTTGCTATGAGGCCCTCACAGTGATGGTATAAGTTGTGTTTTATCAGCAAAGCTCATCAGTCCCTTCAGAATGATGAAATTTGCCAGTACTTTCCATTTTGTGTTTTGAGGAGCGGTTTATGGGAAGAGGCATCTTTTATTGTTTCTACTCAGTGATGTCACTTCCTTGTGAGGCCGTCTGCGAAGATTTCCTGTCATTATGTCCATTTGTACGAGCTGATGGGTGTTGTTTGCAGAGAGAGTCAGAGTCAGCTGTCTGACACCTCCGGGGTCTGCCAAGAGCTCTGAGGATCTGCTCCAACGTGCTCCGACAAGTTCCTCTGCTGCCTGGCACGTCTTCAGCGTTTCAGATGCCCTGAAAGATGGTGATAATGAAGTTGTACAGGCTCCAATCTCAATTGTGTTAACTGACGGTAGCCAAGTTATGACAGAGGCTGTCTTGAAATACTTTTAGATGGATTTTTGTTTATTTTCCTCCTTTTTGAGGTCTTTATTAATAGTCTTTGTTATCATTTTGAGGTACCCTAACCTTAAAGGGATAGTTCACCCAAAAATATTTATCTTATTTTATTTTATTTTTCAGAAAAATATATTGCCATATTGTCCGACATTGGCAGATTTTACGTTTTGAGATCCTCTGACCCTAAAGGGATAGTTCACCCAAAAACTAGTTTGTTTCTTTTTCTATTTAAGCCTTTTTTATTTCCAAATTCCATGTTTAATGCAATGCATTACTTGCCAATTCTTTGCAATTATTTGTGAAATTTACGAGCAAAAAAATTGTTTATACGTCAGACTTATCTTGGTAATATTAAAAGCAAAAAGAAGTGGCTTTTTTAATAATATGAAACATTTGTGTCGAATTAAATATGTGTGGCTGTGTTTATTTGTGTAGTGCATTTCCCACCTGCCGGTAGTTTCAATTTCGCCGAAAGTGTTTTTTTCGTCTTAGCGTTGTTTATATGTTATTTATAATTAATTCCACTGTAATTTATGTTGGTTTCATGTTTATCTTTCATTCCTGATCTGTTCTGAATACTTCTAAATTTAAAGAATCTGTTGTGGTAGCTGCTTACCTAAAATGCTTTAGAAACCGCTTAGCATCATGCTAAAAAAGTCATTAGCATTGTGGCAGTGAGTTAGTAGCCAGGCACTTTTTCTTCGGAAAATGATAAAATCGTGCTGATAGGTGATGTCGAGAAGGGACGGGACCGAATGTAAATTGGATTTGACTTTATGCTAACTCCGACATTGTGTTTAGCATGTGCGCTAACTGCTAATTTACTACTCTGAGGCATTTTTTTAATACATATTCATTGACTGCACAGTCAGAGATAGGATTTGTTTAAGATTTACTTATGTGTGCATGAATGACACATTCCCCTTCGGGTTGCCCTTTTACCACAGCTAATTTGCAAAGCGTTAGCTGCTGGCTAGGAGGTCTCTCTGCCCTTCTCTGGAAGTTGTCCTGGGTCTAATGGCCCCTCAGGAGACTGTCTCAGTCATATCTAGGTGTTATCTCAGCGCTGTTTTATTTCGGTGGCACCATGCCGCTCTTCACAGGACGAGGAGATATCTGTCCTCTCCTGCTGCCCTCGGGAGAAGCAGAGAGGCAGATTAACAAAGTGACTTAATGTTGCACATTACTCTCTGGAGATCCCTGCTCCTGGTTTCTTGGCACCAGGCCGCCCTCCCTCCTACTCAAGTAACAGAGCGGCTCCTCCCACGCCTGTCTCTCTCCGTCTTTATCTTTCCGTCACATGGGTAAACACACTGGCATCTCTGACCTCTAAGTCATTTTGCCTCGGCATGTCCAGTTCCTGTGGGGTTTTTGCAGAGTACTTGTTCACAATTTTAGTACATTTACCTGGCAATTCCTTCTTTTTTCCAGTGGCTTTGGTCCGATGTTGGCAGCAGGATGTTAGAATTTTATTCCTTTTTTTTTGGTTTTTTATTTAATTTAATTTTTAAATATTAGCTTTTAAAAAAATATTGTTATTAGTTATGGGTATTGGTCTGATATTGGAAGTAGATTATAATTTTTTGTATTTTGTTTCATTTTGAAAATAGATTATTTCATGACTATTTCTGTTTTGTGAACAATATTTTTTTTAGTTTTTATTTAAAAAACACATATATTTAAAATAAAATCAATAGCATCCAAATCAATAATTGTTGTTGTTATGTAGATTAGATCTACTTTTATTTGAACAAATTATTGTGTATTATTTTATTTTGAAATATTATAATTTGTTTATATTTTTAATTATTGGTATTTTTCTGATATCGGAAGTAGATTGTTTTTTTTTTTTTTTGTTTTATTTTATTTAATTGTTTTTATTTTATTTCATTTTGGAAGTGGATTATGCTTTTTAAGTTTTGTTAAATAAAAATGTATTTATTAATTTTTTAATTAAAAAAACATACATATTTAAAATAAAATAAATAAAGTATCCATATGATTAATTATTTTGAATATGCAGATTAGATCGACTTTTATTTTATTTAATTTTATTGCCTTAATTACATTAAATAAATAAGTAATAAAATTAATTAGAATATGTTTTTTATTTTATATAATAAATTATTTTAATTTGATTTATTTTATGTTTAAAAAGCATAGATTTTTATGTTCCCAATTGGTATTTTGTAGAACGTTTCTCACAGTTACAAATCTGGTTATTGGCCATTGTAATATTTTGGATACTTTTTGTTTTAAAAAAATAGCTGCTGAACTGCATAAATGACTGTCATCAAACAAGACAACAATGTACCCCACAGCAAGCACAAGATGTCCTTGAATAACTTCTGCTTGAATGGCTAATCCTGAAATGAAACCGCTACACATAACCAGACTGATCAGTTAGCTGGAGATGAGTGAACTGGACATCATCGGCCGAGTGGCTAAAGGGAACTCTTTGAGTCCGGGTTTAATGGATTACATGTCCTGAACAGCTTAAAGTTACGTAAGGTCCACCGTCCATAACACTGTAAGCTAAGTTGGATAGGTAGATGTAGAATCTTGGGATCCATAAAAGTCAGTAAGAAATAGTGTTTTGTGGGACTTTGAATGCAGATTTTACGCATACCAAAAGACACTCTGCATTTGATCTCCGCTGTCTTGAATTTACTGTAAGTTTCCATTTTTATTGGCATACTCTCTTATCCGAGCGGAGCTTGCCGAGGCTTTTATCGTTTGGTATGCTTTTCAAATTCAAATGAAAAGCTGTCACAACATTCCTGTAACTTCCTCTTCTGATGTATCATCTGCTTTTTCCATCTCTCCTTCATAAATCCTTCACATCTCTCTGGCTTTTATCAGTCGACTTGAAGCACAATCAAAAGGTCACATGCATTGCCAAGTTGTTGACCATGTTTAAGTGAAGAGAAGCACTTGCCCCCTGAAGATCTGTGCTGCTGGTTTTCAGTTTCTGCGCAAGCCGCGTGTTTTCCTCGTGTCTCGTTATGTGCGAGCATTTCACCGCTACCCCCCAAAGCTCTCTGCTTTCTCTTATTTGCATTGTGGGTTGCCCTTGAGTTTTATTTCCTCTTGTGCTGGCTGCTCTGGTGCTTGCGCTCTCTGAGGGCCACTGACGACCGCAGCCATCTGTGTGAAGTTGTAGGGTTAACACAAACCCTGTATTGCTGATGAAAACCTATTAAAATGTACATGCATAAGTCATAGTACCTTCTAATGTATTACTATTGCCTTAAACCTTTTAAAAATTTATTTATTTCAGGTGTATTTCACAGGGACATTGCACACCAATAATACATAATTGTACAATGTGCTAGAATTAGTCAAGAGACTATTTTGCATCTGCAGTCCTTGGACTGATGGTATAATTGTCACCCTAAAAAAAAAAAAAAACAATCAAGCAAAAATAGTTGCAATGGTTAAAAATGATTACAACGTAAAAAATTATACTATACCTAGATCCAACAAATCAATACAATAGTCAGATAAAATATCCAATATATCCCCAAGGGGAAATTAAATTTCATAAAAGTAATTAATATATTTAATTTATATTTAAGCATAAACAGCAGAAAAAATTGTATGATACTTAATGCAAGATACTTAATGCACATTTTTATATCTCAAGCACATTTCTGGATCAAATTGTAGAAATAATTCCATTAATATAGTTTATATATATATATATATATATATATATATATATATATATATATATATATATATATATATATATATATATTATTATAATTAATACATGCTTCTATATTTAAATAATAAAATCTGTGTTCTCTGAAATTAAAAAGTGTGTGTTATAAAGTACTTTTTAAAATATTCAAAATAATATGTGTGTGTGTGTGTGTGTTTTTATATATTAAATTCAAAACAAAACATATTTTTAAAAGCTTATATTCTATACTTCATGTTCTCTTTAAATATATAAATATTTAAACAATAATACTCCAAAGGAAGTTTTTTTTTATAAATATTTAAACAATAATATTCCAAGGGAAGTTTTCTTTTTTTTATTATTATTGCTATGTTAAACACGTTTTATAAATCAGTTTACATAAATTTTTGTTTTCCGAAAAAAAGTCCTGCTTTTGTATGCCGCTAACCAAGACGCTCGTTATTTTTCCCACATTCAAGCATATGAGCGATATCGCACATCTGTCTGATAAAATCTGTGCGTCTTTCTCTGTCTCGTCTGTTCAGGAACGAACGCCGGAGTCTTTGAAATAAGAGGAACGAGCAAAAAGAAAAGACTGCGCTGAGGATCGGAGCGAGAGCGAGCGAGAGAGGAAGGAAGACAAGTGTGTACAGTTCTTTTGGAATAGGAAGGAATACCAGAACGAAATAATGGGGAGGAAAAAGATTCAGATTGCGCGGATAATGGACGAACGCAACAGACAGGTAAAAGAGATGTTATCTAAACGGAAAGAATGGAGGCGAGGTGCTCACTTCACAGAAATGCAATAAATCTTAAGCACATACTCTCTCTCCCTCACACACACACACACACACACACACACATACGCCAACAGTATGCATCACTTAAGGAAGTGCCAGCAGCTTCTGACGACAGCATCACAAGACACTCACAAGCTGGATTCTCACTTTGTCTGCTTTCGTTTTTCACATGTGTGTTGCGTGTTTGTGTGTGAACGTGAAATATGATTGTCCTAAATCATCATAATTGCCGTTTTTAATGCCTCTTTAATTGCAATATTAAATGCATTGCCTCTGCCTTAGAGGATATGATGTGGAGAGTCTGAATAATTGAGGTTTGTAACGGAGCAGAGGAAACCGTGCCTCTACCAGCGGGTGTGTCATTCACCACAACTAGCGGTTTCCAAACTATTACTCACCCGGGCTATTAGACGGGCAGGATCTGAAGCCACATCTGACAACACTTACGGAGCACGTTGACCTCTACCTTCCTGATCGAACCAGCTTTTCCCTATTGTCCCTGACGTTGTGACTTTGTGGCACGGTTTATTTCATTCATAACTTTGTGAATTAGGTTCCTTCTGTACTTATATTTACCGTTTATAAATCTGGGCATGTGTTGTGCAGCAGCTCTAGCGCAGGGCCAAACATGAAATCATGATTTGGAGCGGGAACTCTTCAATTTCATGGCTAACGCTGATAGCTTCAGGTCATACCACCCGAGTGCTGGCTCTTAATGAGCTAATAACCATCAAGTATCCTTGAGAATTGAACTCACCGTCTTCAGGTTTCAGCCAGGATGAACTCAGTTAAACTCTTGCTGGAATTTGAACTGGAGTGATGGGACGGCGAATTTACAGGCTTGCAGTTCAGAGAAACGTAATGAATTATGGGAAGTGAAGTTTTCGATCTGTAAGTGTTTAAACTTGCCTTTACAAAGTTACAAGCGCATTCAAATTTGAATTCTGCCTCCGGTTTGGTACCTCCATTTAAATTTAGGAACTGAACTGGAATTTAAAAGTCAGTCGCAATTCAGTTCTGAATGGTAGTTTAAAACTTGGAATGTAATGAGCTAAAAATAAAAACGTTCATTTGCGGTTCCATTTCCGGGTTTGGTATCATTTGTTCATGTTTTTAGAAGATAGAAGAAGTCCCTCACAAAGCATTTATTGGATTATAAATACAGTAAAAGCCGTAAGATTGTGAAATAATAAATGTTTTTATTATAAATAATATTTTTGAAAATGTAATTTGCTCCTGTGATTAAAAACTGAAGTTTCAGCATCATTACTCCAGTCTAGAGCATCACATGATATTTCATAAATCACTCTAATATGCTGATTTGAGCTTAAAAAACATTTCTTATGTCATCGTTGAAAATTGTGAAGACATTTTTTAGGATTCTGAATAGAAAATTCCAAAGAGCAGCGCTTATTCAAAATATAAATCTTTTGTAGCATTGTACTTAAATGTCTTTGTTGTCACATATGATCAAGTGAATGCATCTGACGCTAAATAAAAGTATTAATACTTGCAAAAAAATGCATTTTGATTGGTAGTGAACTTATTTGGGTAGTTAACAAATAGAAACTGCGTAAAGAAATTTAACATAAAAAAAAGTGGAGAAAAATCTGTCTTTATTCCTAGAGTAGCATATTCCTTACAAATAGCATGAGAGAGGTTTAGAAGAAGAAACAAGAAAGGTTAAGTGTTCAGCCTGTTGCTTTACATGTTGTTCTTTGCTTTTGAACAATGTATCAGTGTTCAAGTGGACAGCAGCTCAGGACGCAGGATAAATGGTTGCCTGTCATCTATGTTTCCTCCCCCCCCACCTGTGTCCACCCCCCTTCAATGACCAGCATAGGGCCGGAAGCCGAGGCAAAGCCATTGTAGAGGGGAAGCCATTGGACCCTTCCTGTTATGACAGGAAATGCGTTCAAATGTGCTTCCTGACCCCCAGTGCAGTGGCACGATTAACCCCCTCTGTGCGCCCACCCTTTCCCGTGTTGTGGTGGTGAAGTTCTGTGTGGATCTTCTGTCTGAGACGTCTTAACTCGAGGCAAATAAACCTGCGTGCATCTTTACAGGGGAAGCACGATTGTGTAAAGTTAGCTGCAGCCTCAAAGTGCATGTTAGTATCAGAAAGCATAGGAAAATGTAAAAAAAAAAAAAAATGTCTTTGTGACTCAGACATCTAAGGTAAATCGAGACAGGCTGAACATGGCAGTAAATGCATGCAGCGCTCAAAAGGCGGACGCTTTTTTTTGCCCGTATGTGCGTGTGGGGGCGTCTCAGTGAGCATGTGTAAGACATCTGTCGCTCCCGGTGCATGTGCATGTGTGTGTGAGTGTGAGCATAATCTAAATCATGTGGAGGTGAGAGCATCAGCGTGCTGAGCGGTAGGAGTGAGAAGATCACCCTGCTGGAGTTTGTTTGTGACAGAGAGCATGACGTCCGAACTCACGCACAGGGATCAGCGACACACAAACACCACCAACACCATCTAGATTAGAGCTTTACATGCATGTCTATTGCGCATCGGCATGCATGCATGAAGTATACACTCTTGAAGGACAGAAAAGTCTCTTGAATATGTTTTTCTTAGATAGAAATGAGATTAAATGGAGAACATTCTGCTATATCTCACTGTAGAGTTTAACCATGATCTGAGCTATGTGATTAATATTAATGTTAATCATGTTTGTCTATTTGGTATTTTATTTCTCCTGAGGAATTTTAAGAAAGACATTTGAGACAAATAGCTCCCGCTCAAACTGTAAAGCATGGCGCTGGCAACGTCATGGGTTTGATTCCCAGGAATGCATGAAGTGGTGAAATATAAAACTTGAGAAGTTCTATACGTGAAGTCACTTGATGAAAGCATATAGGTAAATGAGATAATTTTGAATTCCATTAAGTCAAGTTATGAAAAATACACTTCTAAGCAATGCATTTATGCTCCATGTCAACATCATTTTCAAATCTATTGTATTGCATTTTAAGATTTTTTTAAAGAAAGGGAAAACTGATACTTCGCTGAGACATAATTGAAAACTCTTGAGTTATGAAAGAGCCACCTGTGAGCAATACGCTTTTACATTATTTGGGGATTTTCGTTTCAATTCATTCATTCTTCCTCTGGAGAAATTTCTGCTACTTTAATGAGACCCATCTGAGAACTCCATTAGGTCTCTGAAGCTAAAAGCCAACTCTTAGCAATTACCTTTCCTTTCTATCTCCTTTCGTTGCCAGAATTTGATAATCCAGAGTTTGAATATTTCAGGCAGATGCCCAAGAGAGTTCTTCGGGTTTTGTGTGGCTGTTTCTTACTGAATTTCATTGCCATCTCATCACAGATGGAGCTTGTACTGTGAGGGTTTAAATGGTGTCTTTGGGAAATTGTCCTTTCCAAATGGAACGTGTGCAACGCTGCCGGCGTGCCTAGGTGATGCTGGGTCATCATTAGCCAAAGCAATCCTATGAACCCTGCCACCCAGGGGCTGTCAATTTGTGAAGCGTGCTGGGCAGAATTTCACCTTGAACTCCCCAGTCTAAATTTAGCATGGCACGCAGAGCTCTGATAGCTCTCAACCAAGAATACCCTGTCAAACAATTTGGTTATGGACGGATTGGCCATGTACGCTTCTTTTGATGGGACATTTTACTGAAGTGCCAATGAAAAGAATTGCAAATGCATTTGAATAACGAGGCGATAAAGTTCTTATTGTATCAGTTCGCAAGAAAGTATCGCTAAATCAGATCCATGGAGTTGTGGATAGGATGTATTTATCTTACAAACATTTCTTGCCGTGAAATTCTTGTAGCTCAAGCAGAAGAGCATGACTTTAACAATGGAAAGGTCACGGGTTTGACTCCCTGGGAATGCATGAACTGACAAACTCTATACCAGGCAGTGTAAACCTCTATGGATACAAGCATCTGTGAAATGCAAAAAAATTGTCAAGCCAAGTCACCTTTGTTTATATAGCGCTTTTAACAAATCAGACTGTGTCATTTAACACTTAACAGCATTTAAAAATATCAAATATGAGAACAGCGTGTCAGTTATGTATAATGACAAGATTAAACACTAAATTGTTCAATTAAAGCATTTCTTTACTAAAGTTAGAGACATCATTGTTCAGCTCAGTTCAGTTTAAATAGTATCTGTGCAATCAAATCAACCATAATTGCTGGAAATTAAGTGTAAATAAGCAAGTTAGGGAAGCCTGGTGAGGACTTGGTGATCATTTATGTTGCTCTTGTCCCACAAGTAATTAATTTGTTTTGTCTTTAAATGAGAGGTATCAAATTTATCCCAATTTAACCCGCTCTTTTTTTTTATCAGGTTACGTTTACAAAGAGGAAGTTTGGACTAATGAAGAAAGCCTATGAGCTGAGTGTCCTGTGCGACTGTGAGATCGCTCTCATCATCTTCAACAGCACTAATAAACTGTTCCAGTACGCCAGCACCGACATGGACAAAGTTCTGCTTAAATACACTGAGTACAATGAGCCCCATGAGAGTCGGACTAATTCGGACATCGTGGAGGTGAGTTCCCCTTGACAGTAAGCACAATGTTTTTGATTAATAAATTGAGGGAACTCGAATCAGATGCCTCACCGAGAGATCAGGTAGAGTTCATTTTGGTAGAGTTTACAAGTAGTAGGATTTGACACCTGGCCCGTGTCTGGTGGTGATTTGTTAGGGAACATGTTGTAATAGTCCTTGCAAAAGACGTTTGGCACATGCCGTTGTGCTCTATAAGAGCGGATCAGGCTAAAGGACAGGGACAAGGATTTTACCGTATCTTGTCAGGACCACATTACACAACCGGTTTAAGAGGACACGGCAGGTGCCACTGTCCAAGCCAGGTGGTCTGCACGGAGACTTAAGATCATGCTTGCTCATCACTGCCACCTTTTGTGACATGTGAGCTCCTGAAAAGTTCACGGGGCAAGCGTGGGTAGCTTTAGGTAAGGGTTTCCTAATCTAAGACTTCAGCGTCTTCTGCTGAACTCGCCACCAAAGAGCAACTGCGAAACTACTCTCAGCTCTTCCAAACCACCTGTCAAGACCGACTTTGGGAAGAGAGAACTTGAAGGTTCCCACCCCACATGCATGAAAGGCCATGGTGCTCCCATTGGGAGCAGTGGGAAAAATATTTCCCCTGGAAAAGTCCCTTTTGCAGTAAAAACAGCCGATTGATTTGCGTAGAGGCCCGGTGATGCCACACAAACAAACTCTCTCCTCTTACTAACTAAGTAAGGGATGAAGAAAAACACGCAATAAGAAAGAGGAATAACAGTGCGGATGCTGAAAGGGGTGTTTTTAGGAGCTCAATTGTGGTGAGGGATCTCTTTATCTTTGTGCGTTCGAGCATGAGCCGGTTATTGTTTCACAACTCACTTCACTTGCACATAACAAGCTGTGAATTCGAACTCTATTATTATACTTTGACTGTTCAGTCTAGTGTAACATCGTTCGACAGGCCATTTGCAACGTTGACACATGCATTACGAGCAAAGCCCTGGGGTCAGACTTAGTTGGGTTTTTATGAGGCTGAGAGGGAAAACAGCATGGCTTGCCTCATGAGAGAAGAAACATCAAGTCTCCACGAGGCAAATCTCACAGACTCCCTGCCAAGCCAGTAAGGAGCCGGGGATAATCCCATTTCCTCGATTAGTGTAATCTGAAAATGCTCCTTTTAATCCCAAAAACTGACTGTGTGCACTATAACCCCATGTCGTCACCCTGAAACGCACGCTTTCCAGACTCCACACCTTTAGATTTTCTCTCTACTGAGAATTGTCAACGAGATTGTTGGCACAAATGTTAATTATTTCCAAAGGTCGCGTTGTTAATGACTACACGGCCGGGCTAATGAGATTGAGCAAAGCTCTGTGCGTATGGTAGTTGACCTCTTGTGTTTGGTCTTGTGCTGGAAGGCATTGAAGGTGACAACCTTCCCCTCCTCCAATTTCACCCACACAAACCTCTGAGAAAACATGCCTCCAGCGCTTGGCACATCGATCTGATTTTAAATGTAATGAAGGAAACATTGTCAACCTACTTTTATAAGCTGGCTCCATTTCAGGCACATTTGCCTCAAACGTTTTTCTATTTTCCTAATTTAGATAATTTGTCTTCATGTAGTTGCATGCCAATGCATTCTTAAGCACTTCATTTTGTTCCCCATTCCCAGTTCACTCACAGTGTGAGAAGGTTTGCCTTAAAGTCATTGCTTCACATTCCATTGTGCAGTTTGTTACGTCTTTGGCTAAATTTATGTTTAGGAGTGTTTTGATGGGATTGTTTGCTGCGGCAACGGTTCCCTTGTGTATTCGTAGGTGCTGGTTGCATGCACGCATGACGGCTCTTGATCTTCCGTTGAACCTTGATGACGATTGACAGATTAAATCCCTGAATCAGATTTGCTGGGCTTATACTTCTCTGTGTTAACACTGTCACATTGCAGTCACAACATCAAGAGGATGCCAGGAACTAGACCTTTTTGTTGTTACAGACAGTTTTTGATCTGATCTGGATTGGATATATATAGAAATATTTTGATCTGCATTTGATATACATGTTTATATAAGTATTTGCAAATAAACATATTTTAGGTTTCTCAATAGAAATCAGTGCTGCTCTTATCCCTTCAGGAATTTCACCAAAAGAGAGATGTCTTTGTTTTGCATTCTTTCACCCCTCCTTTTTCACAAACGGTTAACATGAGTTTATTGCTTTACTTAGTAACAGCGTGTTGTATTTTGCGCTTTTGGCCTGAGACCCGTGGTTATTAATAAGATGGAGATCTTTCACATTCTTTACCCCTCTGCCTCTTTTCCGTCCTCTGTCCTGGGTAGAGAGCAGCTGAAGTTCTCATACCGTTGAAAATAAGGAGCAGACGCCCAACTTGTGTGCCAGACCTCCTCCCCATTCCAACTCTTTGTGTTTTCATGTGGTCCTTCCCCATTAAATGCCTGAAAACCGGTAGTTTTCTAAAAATAGAAAGCAGCACAGCTAAAAATAGCTCCGGCCCGGCAGTCGTGCCAAGGAAAATGGAGAAGAATAGGCGTGGAGTGCTGGAGAGAGAGAGGGAGGACAGCCGCGCTTGTTTTTATTTTTTCCCCCCACTCCATTTTCCCTCCGAGGAAAAACTGACCACAGACGGCGGCGTACTTCAATAAAGCTTAAATCAAACTTGTTAGGATGCCGTTTTCACACTTTTATGAGAGGATAGGAGTTCTTTTGATTACGTGACTTCTCGTGGCATGCTCCTCTGCACTTCCCAGACTGTTTCTGTCGGCTCATATCTGCCATCTGTTCAGCTATGTAAACTTGAAAACATGGTGTGAAATTCGAGCGTGCAGTGACCTCAGCCCACATTTGGGTCATTGTTCTGATCCGCTCATGCTTAGAGTTTGAAATGCAGTATTTACTGCCCTGTTTTCTTCATCCTCGATTGAACGACATCAGAGGGCGGTTTTACATTCCACGATTAATCTGAACCTTGTTGCGTGAGTCAGGTTTTCCAAGACCCAACGGCGAGCCAACGCAGCACAAAACGCTTCGCTTTTACCAAGACGCTATTCTTTCTGAGAGTGCTAATTGTTAGCTGGTAATAATAATGTTATTTGAAGCCCATTTATAGATAGGCTACTCTGGATAAGGAGTTCCACAGACAAAAGCTGTTAATTGATGACAGGGGAGGAATGCTTTATTTCTTAATGGTGTTGCAACCGATCGCAGATCGTAAGGATCCGCCGTTACTGTGGCATGCAATGTGTCAAATACAGTTCAATCTGGTGACTGTGAATGATTGGGGCCCCACAAGAGCCCATTATTGGACTACAGTGAGTGCCTTTGTCTTCAAAAGGACTTGATCAGTAGTAATTTAACAATGAATAAGCATTCTGTCCTCTATAGATGCTGCAATGGAAAAAGAAGCCTTCTGAGAGGTCACATGACAACACATGCAAAGAGATGACATGCTTGTGTGTGATAATGTCCGATTATTTACATGAAGGTCCCAGAGGGAATTCATTAAAATTCATAAACGTGGACCTGCTTGACCCCGGGCAGGAATTCTTGCCTCACGTCAGCTGCAAAGAAGTCGGGAGGTGTCGTTTTCCCAGAGCTGACAATCAAACCACCCAAGAACACCAAGGGAGCACAGGACGTTCGCTTTTTTTGAGCCCAACTCAGTTTCGGGACACTCTTCCGCTTCCTCGCGGTCGGATTGGATATCCACTGGGCCGGTTACAGTCGTAATTACGCTCTCAAGTGCGTTTAATACCAAACACGCTGCGCTCAACTCGTGGCAGTAAAAGAGAGGGCCTTTGATTCGTTATTATAGGGTACTGAGAGCATCAAAGGAGGTAAATTACCCAGAGGTCCCCAGTGTGGCATTTTCCAAACGTTGCCCAGCTGCTGTGGTCGGAGCAGCTGGTGGAAAGAGCCCTGGAGGAGGGCCAGACAGTGCCACGCATTGGCCATGCGACCTGCCGCAGGGACGGGGGCGTCCCCGCTGGCTCACCCGTACGGCTCTAATAGGATTCCGCCTCTTTGACGGTCGGAACCAGCACGGCTTTCGTTTTTTCCACCCCGATCCATCTGCTTTTGATAAACTGAGCTTGATATACCAGTGTTTAGGCAGCACAAATCGAGTCTTATTTGGGCTTTTTCTGTCAACTGATAATGTGCCTTTTCCTTTCTGTTACGATAGCTACTGCACTTGTCGTGCTGCCAGTTTTTGTGACTCACTGCGTAAATTGACAACTTTCCACGCAGGCAAACATGACACACGCACACATGCACGTCTGAAGAGGTGGAAGAAGTTCTTAGTCGAATATCCCTGCTGACACGTGAGACAATAAGGCGACATTTCCTTCAACCGAGCTGCCTTTTTGTGGTCACATGTTCTTAGTTTGATTGCTCTTTTGGATGTCTTGGATGTGGTCTGTGTTGCTGTTGACGGGCAAAATGCAGTGCCACCTTGTTGTGTGTGCATGTTCCTTAAAGGAAAGACTTGAGATATTTTTAATACTTAAAGGAACCATAATGTTATATAAAACTCCATTAAGTGTCTTGAGAAGTGAAAGAGCAACCTATGTGCAATCTGTTTTTACTGTATGTAAACAATTATGCATATTTTTATAGGAAATAAGGAACATCTAAGACATAGATATACTGTAATTTACAGCTCCCCTAAGTCTCTTGGTTTAAAGTCAATAATTCTCTTTTTAGTTTGTTGATGAAACAAAGCTGAGAATTATGAGTTATAAAGGAGCCAACTCTGAGCAACACTTTCCAAATATTTTTATATATTTTATATATAATTTTATATATCCAAGTAATATCTGTATTATCCTTTGCATTGATCCTTTAATAAAAAAGGGAACTCCAAGAAGTCTCTTGAGCTAAGAAAAAGAACAGCAAGCGTGTTGTTTTGAGGTGAAACCCCAGCAAGAAAAAGTTGAGATTTAACGGAAATCTGACAGAGCGCTCCATGAAGTCTCCCGAGCGATGATTGAGCAACATATGAGTAATATAATTTTCCTCCAGGTTGGTGTCTGTGCCGTTTTGAATGCAGGTTCTCAGTCTTTGTCCGACACAGTGGACTGTAATGAGCCTGGTTTGAGGTGAGGCGAGACCACCCATGTGGAGCTCAGAGGAGGGTACAAGGTGACGTGACGCCCTCAGTTAGTCAGTCAGTCCGTCAGCTGCTGGCCAGCAAACGGCATCAGTCAGCTGTCTCCACACGTTACCACCTGCTACTGCACGTACAACATCATTTCTCCGCTGAAGGTTACCAGCTAGCACGCTATATAGGACGCCATGTCTACATGCGGACAGACTGGGGCTGTCTTTGTCATGTGGGAGAGCGATGCAGCACTGGTTTAATTAGGAGCAAGTCTCCATAGAGTTGACAAGACTAGGAGCAGGAGGAGGCGCTGATGGCTGTGTATCTCCTCTCCTTTCTTCTCCTCTCCTCTCTCCTCGACAGCTCACTTCAACTTTAGTCAAATCTGAATGCATTTTTTTTTACCTTGTTGCGAAGAAATGCAAGAAACTTTTGTATAGGTGGCCAACGTACTGAAAAAGAACTCAGAGGTTCCTCTCTTATAGCGCAGGAGAGTTTCCAGAAGTTTTAAGGCCAGAAACATTCACATATTCAAATATAGACTTATTTTTGGTCTAAGAATCGATCAGCTCTCACATAGTTTTCCTACATGACTTGGAAAATTTATAAACCTATAAAAAAAAAAACTTTGTATGGGATGTTTCTCATGAAGTAATTTTTAGAAGTTAGAATATGCTTAAATGAAACAGTTTCTATACAGTAAGAATATTGTGCTATAAAATTTATCTTGATAGCATATGGTAATGTTTGAGGTCATACAGAGATCTCAAACATTTATTTGAAAAATAAATATAATAAATATTTTGAGACATATTTTGAGAAGATGCACAAAGTGCTTTTCTAGTGTGAAAAATCTAACTTAAACATTTTTTTATCATAAAAAAAATTATCATTTATTTACCCTGTCATTTCAAACCCGTTTTTAATCATATTCATCAGCAGAACACAAAAGAATGTATTTATTTATTTTTTTTCTTTTGGTCCATACTAGGATATTACTTAGGAAAAGTTTGTTAATTGAATTGAAATACAATTCAATACAGTGCAATAGAATATAAACGCAATAAAATGTAATAAAAACTTAAACTACTGTAAATGAAAATTTGAAATTAACTGAAACTAACTAAAATAATTTTGGAAATAAGTTGAAGAAAACAAATCTAACTAGAAATAAGCTAAAATTAAAGATAATAAATTCATTAAAATGCAACAATTAAAAAAAAAGTCAGAATATTAATAAAAACAATAATATATAAATAATACCAAAACAAGTGAAAGTCAGTGGTGATCAGTATTTTGTGGTTTTAAAAAAATATTATATTGTGACATGAATAATGTCGAAAGTGTGACAAAATTGTTAAAAAGTGTATTTAAAATATGAATACAAATCATAATAGTGTATAAATAATACTAAAACCACTAGTTTTTTGGATCTCAAAAAGTTTTTAATGGATTTCTGGGTGAACTATCGTTTAGGTCTTCTTTCAGTCCTCACTGTCATCTAGGAGAAATAATTGAGATCTTGAAGCTGTGTGACGCTCTCGTGGTTGTCCTGTGTTTGGTGTGTGATGAACTGAACAGGAATGCTCGGCTGAGCACGACCCTCCCTCTGTCGGTCTGGAGCGGTCCGTGCCGGTCTGAATGTTTAGTCTGCTGATGTCAGGCTTTGGGATCCAGCCGTGTTGCTAAAAGCACCGAGCCGGGTCGGACTGTGCGCTGGAGGTGTCAGCGACCTGCAGGCGGTGTGATTGAGTGGCTGGTGTAGGGTTGCTGGGACGCTGCTGGGTGGCACTGGGGCAAAAAATAGCCTTCTACGGCCATCCCTGGGGTTCGAGGCCGTGATTGGCTGCGGCCCCGGCTCCGCCCCTTCCCCTTGAGCCGAGGAGATTTGTTGGACAGGTGCAAGGGCCCTGACAGGTGGAGATGTCTTGAATGAGTGGAATTGCTGTGGTCCAGCGACGTGGCTGCTTGCCGACGAGAGAAACGCTGAGGCCAGGCAGAAAGTTAAGCCAAGCTGCGTTGCTGTATTTCACTTTAGATCAGCTTTTACCTTAAATCTAACTCACAAAAACAAAAAAAAGGGGTGTTATTCCGTCACGGCCGTTAACAATGTGAGATGAAACATTTAGTTTTAGTTTAGTCTCAATAAGAGTAATAGAGTTGTTTTGCATCGTAGCTCTGCTAATGATAGGAGAGTGATTCATGTGCATTTTTATTCCATTTTAAGTCAACATTCGCTCAAACTAGACTCTCAGAGGCTTCAGATGAAAGCATTAGGCTCTTCTGAGGAATCAAAGGCTCATGTTTCACGAGCAGGAAAAGCTATATTTGTTTTCAAATATAGCCCTCGTGTGGTCAAACAGGAAATTGCTCCAGTCCTAAAAGGATATTTGTGGTTGAATACAAGACGAGCTCATTTAACAGCATCTGTGGCATGTTGTCAGTTACTACGGAAAAACATTTTAGTTATTTGCATTGTTTAATTCTTAATTTTTTGTTTAGGCGTATATATTATTTTTTATGGCATTTTTATTATTACATCTCATTTAAACCCAGAAACTGCCTTTTCCTTCTTCATCTGTCTCTTAGTACCTATGGCATGTTGTTGATTACTATAGTTGTTGATTACTATACAAGATGATTAAAATATATATATAACTCAGAAAATACCTTTCCATTATGTGAACCAGTTTCTGTCTTGGCTGTAATCTATAGAAATATATAAATATATTTGACTTTTTTTTTTTCCAGTCTTCAAATATTTTTGTGTATTCGTTTCAGACTCTGAGGAAGAAGGGTCTAAATGGCTGTGACAGTCCTGATATTGATGCTGAAGATTCAGGCCACAGTCCAGAATCTGATGACAAATATCGTAAAATCAACGAGGACATTGACCTGATGATCAGCAGGCAGAGACTGTGTGTAAGTGTTGTCAACTCTTCAGTTGTTTAATCTCAAAATGCTCAATAATCGACAGTTTCATTGATTTTTCTTTTCTTTTTTTTTCATATTGTTTTCTAGGCCATCCCTCAGTCTAATTATGACATGCCCGTCTCAATCCCTGTGAGCAACCCCAACAGTCTGATCTACAGCCACCCGGGAGCGTCCCTGGGCAACCCCAACATGCTGCCGCTGGCCCACCCCTCCCTGCAGAGGAACAGCATGTCCCCTGGAGTGACCCACCGGCCCCCGAGTGCAGGCAACACAGGTACTGACCCGCACCGGGCTCTCCGCTTTGCCAGGGGCTCCCAGTACGGTTTCAGATAATATTCATTTCCACGCTTTATTGACATCATTAGAGAGGACCACCAACAGCTCCACCGAGGCTATGAAAACAAGCCTCGCATGTATTCAAACACCGCATACAGATCATTACATGCGCTCAAATATTTCTTTCAGCCATATTCAGCTGTGCCGGGCCGGGCCTGTAATATAAACACTGTGTGCTCAGCAGAACTCCCGAGGCTGTCCCAGAGCCGAAAAAAAAAGTGTCTGTCTCCATGGGAGTTTTGGCTGCTTGTACAGGAACTCCCGGTTTTCAGCGGGCAAATTAAGATGACCGTATTTTCCTTTTAACTTCCATTCTGACTTTTGAAACGGCTGTGTTTGTGGTCTAGGCTTCATTGAGAGGATCGAGGGCTTAGGATTTATCAAAACACATTATCCGTACTCTGAACACATGTATATGGGTGTTTCTTCAACTGTCACAAGGATTAATCTTTATAAAAACAACATTTTGACAGATTTTAGACAGGTTTTTTTGTTTTACCAGAACCGCTTTTTCTGTCTTGAAATGTGGAAATCCATTCAACCATATATATATATATATATATATATATATATATATATATATATATATATATATATAGTGTATATGTATATATATATATATATATATATATATATATATATATATATATATATATATATATATATATATATATATATAAATATATTAGTGCTGTCAAATGATTAATCACATGCAAAATAAATGTTTTTGTACATGTATATATTTGAGAAAAGTATGTTTATATATGAAGTATATTTATTATGATATAAAAATAATAATATAAATATATAAATTTTTATACATTGTTAATATGTGTTTATACAAAAAATATGTGTGCGACTTTATGTATTTATAATAAATGAACACAATACACAAACATATATTATGTAAACAAAAACGTTTATTTTGGATGCAATTCATCTTTTGAGAGCACTTTTTTATTTTTGTATTTTAAAAATATCTTCTTTTATTGTTTTTAACTATTACAAATACGTAGAAATGAAAATTTGAATTTAACTGACGTGTAATTCTGTTAAAAACTGTGTCTGTAAAATCAAATAATTTATGAAACATATTTAATGATTTTTATACTAGTTACGTCTATTTGCTAATAAGATTTTATAAAAAATTTGTACTTGTCTACCTTAAAAAATAGAAGAACTACCAAAGAAACCAAAGGACTTGTTTGTCAGTTTGTAAAAACAAGCAACAAAAAAAAGTGTTGACCGTTGCATACAAACGTGCAAACTTTGCCTATTTTTTTGTTGTAGAAACTGAGAGATCAAATGCATCTTTTGTGTTAATGTGCATTATGCAATAGATATTGACAGAGCTTAATTGAAAAGAAAAGGTGTTGTGTGTATATATATATATATATATATATATATATATATATATATATATATATATATATATATATATAAATGGAAGTAATTTAAGTAATTAAATATAAACGACATTTGGTTCAGGCAAACAAAACAACAAAACATTATTCTCTTGTGATGCATGTATAATATAACATTTTAAGTGTGACGGTGTGAAAAGTCTTAGCAGTGTTTAATTTCAAAAGGGGCCAAAAGAAACATCCAGATATGTGTGTTTAGAATGTATATAGAAAGAGAAAGAGGAAGCAATGGGAAGAAAAATGAACAAAGTGGTAGAAAAAGACAGTCTGCGGTGACATACGTGTGGGAAGCGTAATCCTTCTGCGGGCTTGTTATTATTGTCTAAAAGATCTATTCTGTGCTCTGGTCAGAGTCCTTCTGACCGCAGCGTCTGTCCTGTCATTATCCTTGGCCCTCCTGGAACAATTTGCTTCGTATTACAGGAGCAAAACTAAATATGAGTCTTGGCAGAGGCCGCGACGTCTGAAACCGCGCAGGCTTTTCAAAGGTTTTTCTTGGACGGTGGCATCTTCTCCATAGGGCCGTACAGGGGTTTGTGGCTTTCGGATAGACTTACAGATGGCTTTTTTTTCACACTGGCTCTCGTACATATATCTCGAGCGGCCCGTCTGGCCACAGGAAGGAGGCGTCAGTCAGGCGTGGCGTACGTGTTTTGAGTGTCAGTCTTGTTTAATGTCTCCTCTGTCCTATCCTCAGGTGGCCTCATGGGTCCAGACCTCAGCAGCGGAGTGGGCACCAGCGCCGGTAAGAGTCGTGTGTATTTACCATACGTGTGTGTGTGTGTGTGTGTGTGTGTGTGTGTTTGTTGTCTCAATAGACAGACGGAGCCACTCGGTTTGATTCAAAGCTTCCTTTTTGCTTGGCTAGTTCCTCCCCGGATATTTACCCAGCGAGCCGCTGTAGGATGTCGCGGTGAAGGGTCTCAAATAGTGCGTTTAAAGGAGCGTTTCATAAAAAGCATCCTACGGCGAATTCTAATACGATGAAGCCGTCAACACCTCCGTTAGGCGAGAGGAAGCATAACGCGACGCATTCATGAAACGTCCACAAAAAGGGCCAAAAAAAGATGGAGCGTTTGTTGGTGAACGCGGCTCATCGATGAAAAAGGCGCTGTACATTTGAGACACAGAAAATGGATTTTGCACATTGTCGCAACACCACGCAGGAGGCTGTAATGAAAGGCAAACGTTGGAAACTCGAATTGTCTTAACGACTTTTTTTTTTCTTGCACATGCAAGGCTCTGGATAAATCGGAACATCTAAAAGCGATTCTTTGTTAACTGTTCGGTTGTGAACGTCTGAGAAAATGTGAAAAGTAAAAGTGCTGTTGTACGCTTGCCAACGTTTGCCGCTTTTTCTTCCTTAATGTTCTCTTTTTTTCCCTAATCGTTACCCGTAAGACTGTTCTGCGGTGTTACTGTGACAGATGGTAACAATTTAGTGACAGCGTCTTGAAAAAGACCACAGAGCTAATATTGTAGCGCGCTTCTTAGAAAGCATGTGGGAACGTAAAATATGTAAAGATAAAATATCTTGAAAATAACCACAGGTACAATAACATGTGACACTATTTTTTTTTACGTTTTAGACAGATTTATCAAACACCGTGACAGCTGTCAGAGCCGCAAAGTCGGTCAGTTTTTTTATGACCTCTTCAGACAAGTAGCAGTTCAAAAGCGCTCTCTGGTTATTTTTAAATATGTCCTTTTTTTATAATGCCACAGAAGAGGAATCTTCTAAAGTTTGATTTTATAAATATAATAATATTTTATAAAATAAGTAAAATAACATTTACATTACATTTATTATTATTATTATGCAGAAATGTAAGCAATGCCGAAAAGTTACAATAAAAATAGTAATAAAAATAGCTACTCTCATTATTATTTTATTTGTCATATTATTATTATTATTATTATTATTATTATTATTATTATTATTATTATTATTATTATTATTTCTTTTTATGCTTTCTTGCTAATTAAAATAAATGGCACACTTTAGTATAGGGACCAATTCTCACTATTAACTAGTAGCATGCATGTTATATATATATATATATATATATATATATATATATATATATATATATATATATATATATATATATATATATATATAGTATTTATAAAGCACATATTCTACATGATCTATATGCCTAATAGTATTCAGTAACTAAACAACAAGGAGTTTATTGCTAATAATGTTATGCATATTATTTATTTATTTTACCAAATTAATAAACAATTCAAATATTGTATGAAGATTGCATTTATATGGTTAAATAGCCACTTATGCAAATGTGGGGACATGGTTTGCTGACATATAAAGCTTTTTATGTTTTTATTTTCTGTGCTTCGTCATTTCTGAGAAACAAATACATCTCCATAGGTCTCCATTAATGTTTTGATATACGTTCTGTATCGTATTTTATGAAACTGAATTGAAATGCCCTGACGTACAGTAATGGTATGTGTTCAGTATGGTGACTAGTGTTAGTGTGACACGTCTTCTCCGACTGTCCCGCAGGAAACGGGTATGGAAACCACCGCAACTCCCCTGGTCTGCTGGTCTCTCCGGGGAGCATGAGCAAGAACATGCAGGCCAAATCTCCTCCGCCCATGACCATGACCATGAGCAACCGCAAACCCGACCTGCGTGTCCTCATCCCTCCCAGCTCAAAGAACACCATGCCCTCCATCGTGAGTTCACACGAACATTACCACACATCCAGTGCCATCTCCGTTCAGCTGTAGTTAGGTTAAGATGAAACCCAGATCAGCATTGCCCATATAAAACCAATACAGACCACTGGATTTATGCCATGCAATTTTACTAGAACTAATTAGAATTGTATTCTTTCTAACTGCTCGCCAGTCGGAGGATGTTGACATGTTGCTGGTAAGTAGTGTCAAAATTGCAGCGAAACACGATTAACCATCAGAAAGGCAAACTAATAGTTCTTATGTCAAATGCACGTAAAACAGTCTCATTCCTCTGTTGCCAAGGGGACTGCTTTAGCGGTTCCCATAGCAACAGTGGAACTCTGGATGATTGCGGGGTGAGGGTAATTACCCGGTGTTGGTCACATGATCTATTAAGCAGTTAGATGGGGCAGATATGACACCACCTGCACATTTGCTGAGACCGATTGCATTGCTGTTGTTTTAAATACGCCTTTTCCCCCACAGAACCAGAGAATAAACAACTCACAGTCGGCCCAGTCTCTGAGCACACCGGTGGTGTCTGTAGCCACGCCCACTCTGCCAGGACAGGGAATGGGCGGCTACCCATCAGCCATCTCTACCTCATATGGTACAGGTGAGAGCTGAGGACAATACAGCTGTATTACAGAGAGATAGCCAGAATCAGAATATTTACTTCAGTGTCACATGATCCTTGATTTGCTGCTGGAAAACTTCCTCATTTTTATTATTATCAGTGTTAAAAACAGTTTTGTTGTAAGATACAGAATCTGTATTGCTCTTGTTGAGATGAACTATATGAAGAGTCTTGAATACATCACCAGGTGGCGCCATTGACTTAATATTATTGGAGCATCTTCCTGTTGCAGTAAATTTTAAAGATTGAAATCAGTCTACATGCAGTGAGTTGAATAAAGATCTTTCTCTCCCTCTCTAGAATATTCTCTCAGCAGTGGAGACCTGTCCTCTCTGACCGGTTTTAACAGCTCAGCTTCTCTTCATCTGGGTTCTATGACCGGATGGCCACAAAACATGCAGCATTCTGGTCTTGGACATCTAGGGTGAGCAGAACCAGTCTGACCCATGCACTCAAAACACACTGGACATCAGCTTTTACGCTTTCTATAACCACAGATCACTGAGCAGTGCCTCATATCACAACGTGATCTATTACAATATAAAATGTATTATTCATTTATTAAAATATTGTATTAAAATGCAATGTTTTAAACAAAAAATAAAATAAAATAAAACTAATACAGTATGACATGATAATAATAATAATAGAATATTCGTGTTAATAGGTATTTTCAGTTCAACTTTTCACTTATATTGTATTGCTGGAAATCTGAGATTTAGTTTTTATTAGAACGCAAAAATTGTAATATATTCAAATTCAGCATTTCAAATAAAACTGTCAGAATAATACAATATAAAATAACAATCTGAAATTCATGCTAATATTTGAGATTATATATCAATATATATTTATATTGATTTAATTATCATGTTAATTTAACTTTTCACTTAAATTGATTTGCTGAAAACCCTCTTACGCATGAATTATGAAATCACAAAGTAATAATTTTTGTTAATAATCTGAAGTAATAATCTGTTTGTTTTTACTTTTAAACAATTGTCAGTATGTTGTATTTTGAAAGTTACATATATGTCCGTTGTAGTGGACACCATGCATCAAAAAATGTGAATAAATATAAATCTATGTTTATCAAAAAACATATTTTTTAAACATTTACCGTGTGAAAATGGTTTTAATACACACAAAAACATTCAGTGTGTGTCTAAGGGCCGGGTGCATGTGAAAATTTTACATTGCGAATTTTCTAAATAGAATCTCATAAAACAAAACTAATTATATTTAATTACATTAGTGCTGGGCAATAATTAGTCACAATTAATCTTCATGTGTACATTATGTATATATAAAGACACACACATCACTATATATTTTTTAAATATTAAAATGTAATTACGTTTATATTCATATAATTTATATTTTATTTTTTTCTTAATTATAAGCATGCAAGTTTGTGTTTTTATATATGCATAATAAATATACACATTTCACACGCATATATATTATGTCAACTTTTCAAATATTTCACTTTACATTGAAGGGAATCTAGGTTTTTATTTTTAGTAGAATGCCAGGTTTTTAAATAAAATGTAAAATAATATTATAGTATGATATATACACTTGATATATGTATGATATATTCACTATTTGAGTTTATTATTTAAAGATTTTACTTAATTAAGATTGATAAATACTTTAATAAATCCATTGTCCATTGTTGCACACTGTTAACAAATAACTCCTTATTGTAAAGTGAAAGAAAAAAATCATAGAAAAGAAACAGATTGGATGAATCTCTAAAAAGCAGCTCGGCCTCTAACTGTGCCTTTCCTCTCGCTCGGCAGGAACTGCAGCAGCACGGCGTTATGTCAGAGCTCCACCCTCTCGCTGCCGTCCAATCAGAGCCTGCACATCAAGTCCGAACCCGTGTCCCCTCCCCGAGACCGGGCCGGAGGCACCCCGGGCATCTACGGCCAGCCTCCGCCCCCTCCTCCGCCCCAGCAGCAGCAGCCGGCGGCGGCCTCTCAGCAGGGTCAGCTGCGGCAGGACGCGGGCCGCTCTCCGGTCGACAGCCTGAGCAGCTGCGGCAGCTCGTACGAGGGCAGCGACCGCGAGGAGCACCGCGTCGACTTCCACTCGCCCATGGGACTGCTGAGACCCTCTCCGGACGAGCGGCAGAGCCCGTCCGTCAAGCGCATGCGTCTGTCCGAGGGCTGGGCCTCGTGATCGCGGACGGCTTTTCTATGCAAAGATTTCACTTTAGTATTATTCTATTTGTTTCTGCGGAGTGCGAGTGCTACATCAAGTATTAAAATTGATATATATATGATAAACGGGGCGGGTGGGCGTGTTTGTGATTTGGGGTCGGGGGCATGGGACGTGCATCGCTTGTGCCACGTGTGGGGAAAACTACAAAAAAAAGACAAAAAAAACTACAAAAAAATGATACATGCAGTTTATGCAGTGTATTCAAGCATACAGGATTAAAAAGAGAAGTCTGGTACTCTTGTTTGGTAAAGCTACTTTTTAGTTTCAGTAATATATTATGCATAATTAAACTATTAATAGAGGCATTGACGTGTCTCAGGGCTCGTACAAGTAATATTCCCGTACAGACCGGGGCCTTTTACGCTCACTTGCAAATGTATGTTATCACAGACGTTGTTGTGTTGCAGGTTCAACGTATTTATGTAAATAGAGAACAATGAGGCTTTCGGGGTAAACGAGCCTGCCAGGATTTGCAGGTTTCTTTTATGATTAACGGAGTTAAGAGAGAAAGCCATCACGCACCGTTTGAAGACTAGCACGGGCCCGGGGCTGAGGAATGTTCTGAGCGGAACCGGGAAGGGTTCCAAAATGCGCAAATTCTCTTGTAAATGTTGTTGATATTTCAGAGCCGTGTTAACAACGCTAAAGTTCTCCTGGCCATGTATTGCCTATCCCCGGTGGAAGAGATGTACAATACATTTTGCTTATATTTTCATAAAAATGCAGAGCATTTGTTGCTACCTGTTGACCACATGAGTCAGAATGTGATTTCAAGCTTTGCCGATGTTGAACAGAGAGGTAAAGCGGTGTGAGCTCCAAAAATAAAAGCCATATAAACAATTTCACGCCAGGCTTTCTACGCGTTTTATTGATTGCTTGTTTCTTTATTGCATCAGGTTATGGGCACGTGCCTCTTATTCTCACAAATTGATCAAAAACATCGTTAAATATTTGTATAAGTTCAAAGAACCAGTTTTTATTTAATTAGATAGTAAAATGTATTTTATTCATGTGACGCAAAACTCAATTTTCGGCATCATTACTCTTCTTAGGCGCCGCATGATCCTTCTAATGTAATTATTTGCTGCTTAAGAAATTGTTCTTATTATTATCAGTGGAAAACAATTGTGCTGCTTAATATATTATTTGTGGAAAATTTGATTTTTCATGGTTTTGGTTTGGGTTTTTTTAATAGAGAAGCCATGTACAGTAAGCTTTTTACTTCAGGCTTTACGGAATTTTTCTTATTATTATGGCTTCTGATTAGTATTTACAGTAATAGCAAATCATTTCTTTATTCGCAGACATCCGTTTTCACATACGTTGTAAAACAAAAAATGTTCAAATGATGTTTTGCCAATGCTCCCATTAAGTTACGGAAACGTTTCTGGACTTCAGAGACGTGCAGTTGTTTTTCAAACGTTTCAAAAGAGAACGTTCCATGAAGTCATTTTGCAAACATTGTGGGAATGTTGCGTTTGGATTTCCACCCAACGTATTGCCGCTGCTTTAAAAGAACGTTCTGAACGTTCTTAAGAGAAAATTCTAAGAACGTTTCCCGTTAGCTGGTTTGATTTTAAATGCTAGCGCTCTGTTTGTGGTCTTTGTGGGTTGACTTTTGAAAACGAGTCTTTAAAAGAGCGTTAAAACTAAGAGACATAAATCCTGATTAGCACCGTCCTGACACGTTCAGCTTTGAGTTCACTCTCATTTCACAGCCTAAACTGAGATCTTCAACTTCATATTTAAAACATAAGTGTACAGTAAACTGCTTATGAAATATTTAGAGAAAAACAGGCTCGTGGCTGAAAGTGGTGGTAGGTTCTGGTGAGCTGTTTGTTTTTATGGGGTTGGCTAATCCCACCTTTGTTTTTGCTAAATATGCAGTTTCGTCAAATGCTAATTTTAAAGGACAAATACGTTTTCGAAAACATCTTTTCTGCATCTTTAAGACCGAAAATGACACGTAATAAGTTGACGTGACGCGATAATCGCGCAATTATTCATCATATAAAGGCGGGAAATGAAAAGGAAACGGACAGAATTTCTGCCTGTCTTAAAATTAAGGTAGCCTACGCTTTTTGGTTCGAAACATAACCCTTAAATAATTAGTATATGTTAAGTCGCGTTTTTGTTAGGAATAACTGTTGAATCACACTATAAAAATACAATCATACAAATATCGTTCGGGTTTAGAAATGCGTCAGCATTTCAATTAATAGGAGACAGGCTACGCTCAGACAGATCTCCCGTGAAATTAAAATCGACGAAATTAGTTATCACACACACCGTAGAGCTGAAATTAAAGGGGGGAAAACTCCAATCGACAGCACGAGGGGAATTAGGCAAATGCACGTGCATGCGCTTTAATATAGCATATAATGTACATCTTTGTTTATGCCGTTAAAATTGCCGTCGAAGGCGACAAACCAAATAACAGTAATTCCTTACCTATCGCAATAAAAAAAAATCAGATCATGCCCAACAACCAATAACTGGTTCTATAATCTTTATTTTTGAGAACACTCAAATACATATAAAGAACGAACGCATAAAAAAATAGATAGATAGATAGATAGATAGATAGATAGATAGATAGATAGATAGATAGATAGATAGATAGATAGATAGATAGATAGATAGATAGATCACCATCTAGTTCAGGTGGTGGAAATCATAGTTTATTCATTTTATGAAGAAGTGCAGGTCAAGATATCCTACCAAACTGCTCTTTAATCTGTTGTGAAAATTAGCCATCTGTAATGGAAATATGGTAATATGATGATGATAAACGAAAGAGCATTATAGAATACCGACGAACGTATGAATCGAATATTGTTTCAGACTACTGATGAAAAAGCGCTTGTTGGAATGAAGCTGCCGCCAGGTGTCGCTGTAGCTTAATAACAGACAGATCTGTGCGATCTCACACACACACACACACACACACACACACACACACACACACACACACTCAAGGGTTCCTGCCAGAATGAACAACTGTCGACATTTAAAGCTATGTATGTTTTGAAATACATTAATAAATACATTTGCAATAAAATAATAAATAATGCAAGCATAGATGACTAGGCTGAACATAGAGATTTAGCATCCAGAATTTTGAGATTACGAGATGGATTTTTTTTTTCGGATTTATTCACGTCTACAAAGATCTCTGAAAATAGAGGACATCTCACAGCCTACGTTTAGGAAAAAAAATTTCACTGCGATTTTGTATTTTAATCCGAACAAAAAAAAACACACACACTGTGTGTGTGTTTGGGAGTGTGTGAGAGAGTGTGTGTGTGTGTGTGTGTCGCTCTTCAGCTATTTGTCCTTCTCTTTTATCTTCATGAACGTACTGAAAACATAAAAAGCCTATATAAGAAAACAAAACAGCACTCATATAGTCGTTTAGTTCTGCATATTAAATACAGTTTTGGGTATTTCATTTTAGAGGCGTTCCTAAAAAACATTATTTTCTTTCAGACACAAAAGAATCCCTTTATTGTTATCAGTGTAATCACTGATTGCGTTTTTTGAGTCATGAGAAACATAAAAGATGTTTTGCGATTTGCTCTCGTGTGATAATGCGCGTGAGAACACCCCTGACGATTAGTATGAACTCAAGACGTCAAACACAGCCGACCGGTGCCTTTTCATATGAAATGTAAGTTTGGGGATATTATTAGTTTATTTAGAACACAACATATATTTTATAAAATATTTTTAAATTCATAAATCTATTTTGGTTGCAGTTTAAATGGTCTGACTTCATAGCATATATATATATATATATATATATATATATATATATATATATATATATATATATATATATATATATATATATATATAGGGGTTGTTTTTAAATAAAACTCGATTGTTCTCCTGAAAACTAAATTTCCTTTCGATTTCCGTGAGGAATAAACAATTAAATTAAAACTGAATCAACTCTAAACGAAACAAAATACTCACCTGCTGAAGAAAGAAAAAGAGGGGGGTAAAAAAAAAACAAAAAACAAGTTTAAGCAGCTTTGAAATTGTCAAAGAGTACAGATGAGCTCCTGAATCAAATGACCCCGCTGTTCTGCCTGGTGACAAACACAAAGACACATCAAGCAGCTGATTATTTCACGCGTTAATTTCTCACACGCTCTGATTTTCCTTCTTCCAACGGCCCCGACGTCCACAACATGTTTTCTTAAGAAATAAACTCCCAGACCGGCGTCCTTCCTCCCAGACAATTACGGGTTTTGCGCGAGACATTGTTTCGTCTGAATGTTGCGGTCATTATGGCTTGATTTGCATATCGAGCATCGCTAATTTCCTCGGCGCGTCTGAACATGGCTGCGCGTAACAAACAGGACGACGTCACCGAACGTGGACCCCGCGTAAAAACGAGTCTGAAAATTACAAACCGACAACGCTGGGATGAAAATGAGAAAATAACTGGGAAAAAAAATTAACAACGCTGTTACTAAGTGGGGGGGTGTTTATAACGCTTCCTAACGTGCTGAAAACCTCAGTGAGAAGACGCGCTGGAAAAACACGCGCCCTGTTCAGGTGAGTCGCACCTGGTCGCGTCATTCGGCAAGAATTCCTAAAGCGGAGTCTGGGCAAGTTTGGGCGATTGAATCAAATATTAATTTCATCGCACGTATAATGCAGAGGTAGAAGGGGTGGATCATAAATGCCCCCACCCCTCAATCCCCTCTCAAACCCACCCAAACTTGCGGGCTTCGCGCCGCACTTTCCATTCGCTCTCGCGCTCAGGCAGCCATGTGATGAAGTTCTGCTCTTCCTCAGACCCTCTCATCCCGTGGATGGAATAAGACGCTTTCGAAAGACGGCCGCCGAGCGCGTTTCCGGCGAACCGGTCGTGGGAGGCTTTCGTGGACGTGATTTGTAATCGAGGATGTTCGTTTGTCCGTTTCACATCCAGATGATGGTTTTTCGGTGCCGCGGGGAGTCCGAGGAGAATGTAAGTAACCTGCCTCGTGCTTCCTAATTTAGCAAAAAGAGGCCACCTGAAATCTCTAGCTCCTTTCGTCCGTTTTCATGAAAGGAAATAGAATCCTATATATATATATATATATATATATATATATATATATATATATATATATATATATATATATATATATATATGTGTGTGTGTGTGTGTGTGTGTGTAATATGGCCTTTGTTTTCTCAGCTGTCTAGAAAATTGTTGATAAAACAATTGATTTCAAATGTTGTATTATTTTCTAACATGATGTTTTGCTTATTAACCAATAAGTCATTTGCGTTCATTTTTGTCATGAAAACACTTTGTTAACACACCTGCGCTATTGATCCGCGCTCGTCAAAAGATAACCGATAAATAAGAGTTAATTGTCCTCTGCGTGACGTCACGCCGAACACCCTAAGTGGTTAATTGCTTCAGGGTGGTTAAATTAAGAGCTGCTAAAAAAAAAAAAATACCATATATAATGTAATCGTGCTTTGGAATTGCTTTGCTAAATATTTGATTTATTTGAAGAAGGTGCACCTGAGTCGTTCTGAAGCCTGTAAAATCAAGCTAAACCTTTGTTCTGCTGTAATGTGCGTCCACGTGAGTAGAAGTGATGGGTTCATTTACTTTATTCGGCTGCTTAAATGTTATAGGCATTAATGTTTTTCTAATAGCGCATGAAAAGCATTTATGTATGTGCATCCGTACGTGTCGGTTGCGCGCGGACCGAGATTAAATATGCACAAAGAGAACATATAACCAATTTGGGTGCAGATATCGCTTTAATTAGTTAATAGGTAATTTCGTGCGTCCTTCTGATCGTAGTTTATTTAGCGTTATTTTCTTTGGATGAGCCTCTGAAACGAATCTAAAAAGGCAAACGACAGAACGAAAATGCTTAACGCTCGGTACTATTGAAATGTTTACAGGCCTGTATACGCCGCAACAGATCAGTGAAGTATTTCTGAAATCTAAGAGACGCGTAATGATTATTCATAATTCATAATTACAGAAGGGATGCCGTGAAAACTTCGCTGTACAAACAAGCTCGAAGTTCCACTCTCGCGACTAAAACTAACGCTATCGCAAATGATATTTGACATCTGATGCTAATTTTCATGGCCTTTATGCGCAAATATTTGTCTGTTACTAAAACGAATATTGTAGAATATCTTTTCAAGTATATAAATTGTGGGAAAAGCAGAAGAATTGACTTTTTAAATACGTGGGCTCGTTGCACGTTGGCTATTTTTAATTTTTTTTTTATCATCCTGGTTTATTCGCGATCCTGGTTCATAATCGCACACTGCAGAAAAGGGGCAAGCCGGTGCGCGTCGCCGCGTGCGTCTCCAAATGGACATTTAAATCCGGCGCGACCTCGAGACCTCTGACCTCACGAGGTTTGTGCGCATTTTGGGCACTAGAGATGGAGCCCATTGAGTGCGTCAGTCCTGTCATCCGTGAGCGCGTCATCCGTGTGCCATAAGGACGTCATGATGTTACCCCGAGCGAGAGGAGCGAAAATGCCTCCGGATCAAACCTGCGCGCGTTTTACGCATGATGCGAGAGTGATATTTGAAGCCCGAACCCGAGCACGCGTGTGTTTACTCTCCAGCTCTCGCTCTGCGCCCGATGCTGTCTTTACGCCTTGCGTTTTTTGCTGCGCGCCCGTTTATTCTCTTGCCTGGATACGCAGGATTTCGTGCGTACCGCACTGTAAATCCAAGCTGAGCTCCGACTGGAATAAAAGCATCCTCGCTGCTATGGATGGATGTAGCAGGCTCGCGCCTCGTAGGGCTGCCTTAATCGTTCGAGTCAATAATTGAGAAGTTCAACAATTGCGCGCGGGAGCCAAGTTGGACGGGATCGACCTCATTTGGATGAACTTTGTTTTTTTTTTTTTTTTGCGTGCAACTAATTACTCACGTTTGCTGACTTGGAGTAATTGGGGCAAATGGGCTTTTTGCACTTGTTGTGGTGTGACGCGCCACATCGGAGGCGTGTTGTTATCTTTGGTTATCTAGCTGTATGAGTGTGCTGGTCGTCATAAAGCTAGATAACCGAAAGTAAGAACCGCTTCCATCAGCATCTCAACGTGGAGCGTTAAATATATCGGCGAAATACAGGCGTTAGATGCGCTGTCGCGCGTGCAAACGCTTCGGGATGGCTTGTTTGTTATATTATTAAAGCTTTTGGATGAAAGGATGAATGCAAAGCACACAGGAGACAAAGGCGTAAGTTTGTTGTAGTTGTCAGCTCATTGGAACCCACGTGCGTCCGAGTATCGTTGACTCTGGACTTATTCAAGCTCCTCAAATGAAATAATTGGGACATAATGGGATGGAGGAAGGAATTGGCATAGAAACTCATCCTTAATTGATGCGGTCGAGCGCACGTGGGGGAGATGATGTGAACGCCCGTGGACTCCCATTCCCACGCTCGAGGGCAAGTGGGCAATGTCTTGTCTGGGGCAGAATATGACAGACAGCCTTGGGATGTGGGGGGGGGGGGTAGGCCAAGTGCACCCTGCTCATCTGCATCTCTGTGGAGGGTGGAACAGCGGAGATGGAGTGAATGGAGGATGCTGGAGAGCCTGTGTGTGACGGGAATGTGGAAGGGGATGCTGTACTTACACGTCCGCACACGACTCGTAAACTATCCACGACTAGGCCGACGTAGAGACCCGAAGAGCTGACAACCGACATAGAGGCTCTCTCTCACACATCATTAGGCAGCCGGCTGTGCTTCAGGAAACAAAAAGTTGTTACCACGTTATTCTTTCACATTCAGTTGTCTTCTTTTCTCTCTTTCTCTTCATTTTTTTTCTCTTCAAGGCATTTTCTGTTACCAAAGCATATACAAAATCCCTGCTTTTACGTTCATTTAATATCTTAATTTTAATATATTATACTCGTTCAAGTATTACTGCAGAAATGTCTGCAATTATCATTGAAACATTTCATAAGAATTTAATGAATATATATATATATATATATATATATATATATATATATATATATATATATATATATATATATATATATATATATATATATATATATATATATATATATATATATATATATATATATATATATATATATATATATATACTATTCATTCATTATACTTTTGGGATATATTACATTTAAGTGATTTCTATATTTAATGTTTTTGTAAGTAATAATTTTTTTAGTGAAGATATATAAATATATATAAACAGTTTGTATAATTTATAAAAATCACTTCATTAATCATTATTAACGCAAAAAGACTTCCTGTGCTAACCATCGTATTTTGTTTGTATTTTATTTAAAAACATACTTTTTATTTGTGCTGTCATAGTTTGGTCATCTTTTGTACTACACGAATTTCAATAAAACGTTTTACTTTCTGACGTGTCAATGCAACCCTTCTGATAGAACACTTAGTCTTTAGGGTTTTGGGATGTCCGGTAATATTGACATTGGTTATCATATTTACGCTGTGGTGTGTTTCGAGGGTCAGCTTGAACTTGAATTTGACCGTGAAGCACACGCTGAACTCTGAACTTTGATTCCTGCGGGACAGAGGACATCAGAGGTCAGACAGGTCACTACTTGAGGTCACAATAAGCCAAAAAGAAAAGAACATAGAATTTGAGAAAAAAAAACAACAACATTCAAATGTATTTCCATAGTTTTTAGGGATGTTTACACCTCTTTGCTTCACAACAAAAGAAAACAGAAACAGGCCAATTTTAAAACATTTGCCCAAACAACAAGTGATCCGAAATATATAATCCAAATCATGCATTAAATCACGCAGATTGCATTTTATTTTAGTTTTTTTTTAATTAATTCGTTTGTTCATTCATTGTTTTATGGTGCGGAGGGCCTGATTATAATTAATATAATCAGTGAAAATTATAACACTTCCTATTTCAACACCTGAACTAAATAAAGAAACTGTAAATGATTTAGCGGTGAAAGAGAGAGAGCGCAAGAATATCTGCTAATCAATCTGCAGTTATGATGTGCCCGCCCACTTTTGGCAAATCTGTCATGTGTGATGAGCTCTTGAGCTGATTGGGGTTTCCATGGAGATGATGAGGCGAGCTGACTCTATATGAGCCGGAGGTGCCAGTGTGTCTATAGCTGCAATAAGTATAATGAGAATCACCTCATGTTAGTCTGCTTTAGTCACGGAGATATTGCTATCTTAGATCTTCTGAGAGCAATTAATAATGAGAACATAATCTGTCATCAACACTGAAGGATATTAATACCAAACCGTATCGGCTATTAATAAAGATCAGCTTCATTTTACAGCTAAAACAAGCCGATTTTCTTCAATGAACGAATGAATGAACGGGCTAGAAATATACTGAGACCAAATCCTGATATCTTGTAATTGTGTTTCCGTCTCTGATTTAGAACAAATCTTAATATTTTCGACAACAGCTGATATAGCGCAATCTGCAAATGACGTTGTGCTTCATAAATGTGGAGCCGGCTCATTAATACAACGAGACCGCTAATTTGCAGAGAGACTCTGGGATTTTGATGGAGAGACACGAGGAGCCGCTTTTCCTTCAGCTGATGGCAAACACACAGATGTACGGATAGCAAGAAAGAATACAGCACTGGAATTATCGCTAGCTAGAAATTTAGACTGATTACTAAAAATTTAGACTGATCAAATCGACTATTACAAAATATATCTATATATATATATATATATATATATATATATATAGATAGATATATTTATAGATGTATTTCTGCATTCTGACAAAACCAAGATTCAGTTGAGGACCAAATATTAAAATAAAGCTTTTTTTGGAAAGCACTGATTTGCGTGATGTTGAAAAGACGTCTGAAAATGATATTTCTTACAGTACGACCCTTTTAATTAAGCGTCAGCGGTTCATGGTCATCTCCTAACACGCCATTGTCCACCGTGGAAGCGATGCCTTCTGTTTGCCACCATCTTATGGCTTTGGCAGTGGAGACTGAGAGGGCAATCCCAAAATGTCTGCTGGCACACACACACACACACACACACGTCACGCGCTTTGCATATGTCACAGCACAATGGCTGCCCGTTACCATGAATACCAATTTTCTAATTAGCACCATTTTCATTGGTTTAGCACCCTGAGCCCCGGCGTATGATTGGTGGTAATCACACTGCCTGGAGATCCTCAGGAGAGCTGCTTTTGATGAACGTTTGGCGTCTTGTGTTTTGATTCAGCGTCGCTTGTACAGTATAAAGAGCACATGGACGGAGACTTTGTAGTTCTGCATTCGTACTGCGAAAAACAAATATGTGCTTTACGGCTTCTTTAACTGGCACGGTACTTAACAGTGCACACGTTTCAAATAGAGGAATTTCAAATTGCTTTTAGAGTCACATCAGCGGCATGCATGAAATATGAACAGAAGAGGTACAGATAGATGACAGACATGAGAAACGCTGTTAATAATTCATTCAGATTTAAGATATTCATGCAGTAATAGTTAGGCACTTGTGAAACAAATCTTAAGCATGAACAGATTTAGCTCGTGGCCTTTATTCTCTCTTTTAGACTATAATCAAGTACTGGCCGTTAAAAGTTGTTGCATAAAATTCCATTAAAATTGCCTTGTGAGATAATGAGCTCAGCATTACATACAGTCTTGCTGCATCGATAAACCACAAGGATAAAGAATTTTTTTTTTTTTATTTGTTTGCACCTTTAGTAGTCGCTGGAGTATATTAATAGCAACAGCCAAAAACACATTGTATGGCTCAAAAAAAAAAAAAAATTCTTTTATGGCAAAAATCATTATGCCACAAATCATTAGGACATTAGGTAAAGATCACGTTCTTTGAAGATATTCAGTATATTTCCTATTGCAAATATATGAAGAATTTTTGGTTTAGTAATATGCTCTGCTAAGAGCTTCATTTGGACAACTTTAAAGGCAATTTTTCAGTATTTAGATTTATTGCAGATTTTCGAATAGCTCCAAATCTTGTCCAATCCTAACAAACTATACATCTCGTGAAATTTTTTTATTTATCCAGCCTTTAGATGATGTATACGTCTTAATAAAAAAAACATGTCCCTTAAGATTGGTCCAGGGTCACGTTTAAAAAGTTCATGCAATAATAGATGCCACTGATACTCACGCACTAGAAAAACAATATAAAACGTTACCCAGTACAGTGACACGAGAGGAAATGTAATCATTTTAACGTCAGATCAGTGGCTTGAGCATGAATCGATTTTGCTAGTGGCCTTTATTCCTTCTTTCTGCCTGCAATCAAATAATGTCCGTTAAAAGTTATTGCATAAAATGGCAAGTTTCCTTGTATGGCATGAATAAAATGTAGAGTTTGATTCCCGTTTAAGTTGTTGTGTATAATAATATGTCAAATATAAATCTAAATACGACACATTCATTGAGCTCACCATTACAAAGAGCCATGTATATGAAAGACCATATGGATGAAGACATTTTGCTTTCCTTCAGTGAAAACAAGCATTTTATGGCTTCTTAGGCTTACGCCTTCGCTTTGTATTTCACCCTAAAGTGCATAAATATCAGAAGAGTGCACAAATATTCTGTTCACACATATCAAACTCGTTCAACATTTCAAAACCCAGCGATACCGAGCTCACCGTTATTCAGTAAAGCTAACAGAATAGTATGCGCCTTTATAGTGGGTGTAATGTGAAATCTCTGTGTTTCTCTGTGTGTGTTAGAGGCAGCTGGAGCTCCGAGTCGCCCGCAGGAGGAAGTGGAGGCAGCGCTGCCTCGTGAGGCTGATGCAACATGAGGTGAGTGGAGAGCCAGAGGCCAGAAAAAGGGATGTGAACATCCTCTGCGGACCATTCATAGACACATGCACATGTGCGTGTTTGCTCAAGACGCTCGTAGCACATCTGAGCTTTGTTTTCCCACTGCATGCAAATCCGAAAGCGCGAAGAGACGCGTTCAAATTAGCCAAAAACATAAACGTAAGAACTGATATCGGTGGAAAAAGCGCTCGTATGGGGGTTAAAGGTGAGAAACTCGAGCTAACGGGCTGCAAATATTATAATGTTACGCCGTTAATGTCAGTGACGTGTTCGAAAAAAGACCTTGTTGCACTACAAGAATTACTTTGGTCAGAGGTAATGTTTATCGAGCCAGAAGACTCAACAGTCACTGTGTGTGTGTGTGTGTGTGTGTGTGTGTGTCTGAATCAGGGTGGTTTGGAAAACCAGGCCAAAGGCAACATTAAACCCCTGACCTATTTCTTCAAATCAAGTCGGCCGAATTGGACTGTTACATTAGACTCCCATCGAAGTTCTCTGTGATAGCAGACGCTAATGATGATATTTAGATTATAATTACGAAACTGTGGGTCTGCATGAAGCTGAAAGCATTTCGCGTGTGTGTCTGCGCAGAAACGGGAGCAATAATAGAATAAAACAGCATGCAAATATCAATAAGCAACAAGAAAACAACCCACAAATAAATATATTCATATTTTTTCTGCTGTTAATTTGTTGATTGTTGCTAAACACGCACCGCTGCGTAAATATTAGCGGCACAGCTTTCATCAAAATCTTCCTATCCAACCACAAATGTGTAGATTTGTGTGTGAGGTGGATTTGCACGGGCTCCATCTTTTTTTTTTCTTCTTTTTTTTTTTCCATGGTTCCCACCCAGGGAACAAAAGGCATGTGCATAATAAAATCATGCAAATGCATGCAAATTGCAAAGCCAAAATAGGGGTATGGACTTGGTGCTTTCCTTTGTGATGCAATCATCCCCCTCACTGTGTACTTAAAGTGCTGGGTTAAGCAGGAGACAAAATGCTTTGAATGGACCAGAAAGGAGAACAAAAAAGAAAAACAGGTGTCTCTTCCTGTGCGATAATGTTTTTACTTAAAAAAAAGAGGAAAAAATACAGAAAAGGAAGAAACATTTAATTATCAACCTTTGTGAGAAAAAATATTTTGCTAATTCAAAGAAAAAATGTGCTGTTTAGGAAAATGCAGTAAACTAAAATAACCCAGATATAAATATTTTATTGTGCAGCTTATGTACAATTATGTTCTTTAAATGAGCCTATATTTTCCATGTAAAGATAGATCATTAATTTATTATAGTTAACTAAATCTAAAATGAAAAATAATGAATAAATAATTAGTAAATAAAAGAGGCAACATTTCAAAATGTAATGTTGTTCAACTTTTATGTGCTGCTAAAATTACTAGAACTAAAACTTAAAAAAAAAAATTCAAAATATTAATAAAAACTATTATAGTACCTTTTATCAAAGTCACTCTGATTTATATTTTTACTACATTTCTATTTATTTGTTTCAAAATATACATTACATTCTTAGACCCTGTATATTACATTCTTAGAGTTTAAAATGCGTTATATTTAGGCCACGTTCTATACGTTTATCAGCACATATGTCCTTTAAACCCACATTAAAGTGTGTTTTCTTACTCCAGACTAGAGGGGCTTCTCTCTCAGACACAATATGGCGAGATGTGCACAGGCCCAGCGTGCAGACAGACGCCTCACAAGCTTCTTATAATGCGTGTCGACATTAACATTCTTGCATGTCTAATGCCGGGCTCGCAGCAGACACTCGGTGTCCGGAGAGCGTGTGAATGAGGCCGTTATAGACAGCACCGTCTTAATGATTTATTAATCTGCGCGGGCCTCATCTGAATATCGGAGCCTGGATGCTGAGCAGCTCTGCTGGGCAGATGGGCCGACTGCAGACGTTCAGCGTAGTGTGTGTGTGTGTGTGTGTGTGTGTGCGCATGACGCAGTGCTGACGGCCATAGAAACACACACTGCAGAGCTGCATGTTATTTCGAACAGCAACAGAACAGGCTCCGAAATTGTAGAAATTCAGTTCGGGTAGTGGGTATTTTCAGCGGTATTTGTTAATCGGTTGACACATTAATGAACCGCAGTGAGTAGATTTATAAGATGATATCATGCAACATGCACGAGAAATTTCATTAGAAGTTTGGGGGCCGTTCCATACAGTATGTGCTGCAATAGTGTGAAGAGGTTGAATTTACAGGCTTTATGAGTCCATTTTACACAGGGATTTACTTCTGAAATATGTTGTGTGAATTTATGGCTGCCTCAATGTACAACTGTAACTGTAAGCTAACAAAAATACATTTTGTGTATGTTGTGGTACAGTATAGCTATAACAAAACCACAAAAATATATGTTGCTTTTAATTCATGCTGTGGGAGACGTTATTCCAATATACTGTTCAAATGTATCGCTTCAGTAATTAAAACAAAAATGCAAAGATGCATTAAACTGTTTAAACGTGACGGTAAAGAAATTTATGCTATACGTTTAATTTCAAATGAATGCTTTATGAACCGCTTATAGAATTCTGAAAGAAAAGTATAACACGGATAATTGCTAAAAATGCAGAAAATGTATCTTTTACTTGCAGTCTTAGTGAGCATAAAAGACTTCAAAAACATTAAAGACATAAAAAAAAAAAATCATTATGCACATTGTACTTTCAATTGTAAGTCGCTTTGGATAAAAGCGTCTGCAAAATGACTAAATGTAAATGTAAATGTAAATCATGCATCTTAAATGTTATGTATTTGAATGTCTTTTATAGCAATGCAACATCTTTTTGCATTAAAAAACATTACAAGATCAGTAAAAATGTCTGAACTATATTTAATGCAAGGGGACATAGGCAAACTTGTTAAATTGATAGCTACGCGGTTTCCTCTTACGCTGCCCATATTAGCAATATTTATGCATATTTATGTATAAGAAGCAATGCAATCTGTAAACACACACAATGTGACAGGAGAAGACATTTTCAGCTTTTAAACACCATGCTAAACATATTAGTTTAAGACTCATTTTCACTTGATATTCTCAGAAAATGTTTTGAGGTACAAAAGCCTTATTTCAGCAATGCTAAATCAATTTGCATTTTTTTTTTTACAGTACTGAAGTTCAAGTCCGTACTTGTCTTTTTCCAGACAGTTTTCATTCCTCTCTTAATGTCTCTCCGCTGAAGTGAGTGGCGATTAAGCAGCAGTATTTCAGCCCTATGAGAGACGCTGCTCTCTCCCGGGTCCCATGATGGAGTTCTGTGTTAAGAGTGGTGATGGAGAGAAAAGTGAAGGAGGGGAGAACAAATTGGAGGGGGCTTACGGTGGCCCAGTCAAAGGGTCCATTGTGCTGGGGCGAGGAGCAGAGTTAATCAGGAGACCCAACAGTAATCAACGGCAGAGTTTGGGTCGGACAACTGCTTGGGTAAACATCCATTGTTCTTGGGCTGAGGTACCAAACAATGCCAGCATTGTCCCCGGGTCTCTCATTAGGGTGTGCTGGGGGTTACGAGCTCTCGGCTCGGGCTGTTAAGAGCTTCGGAAGCGGATGGGAACCAGAGGGGTAAAGCCGAGCGGAGGGGGAGAGGAACAGGCCTCTCACAGTCCCTCCGCCACAAAACCTTTTGGCCATGGGCCGCACAAGCCGCAGGAAAGAGAGAAAGGCCAAGCTTGTCATGACATCTTCACGTCAAAATCTCACGGAAGGCTCTGGATGGAGAGGGAGGGGAAGGGGGGGCGAGTTCACAACAGCAGACGATCGCACAGAAATCAATCAGAAAGAGAGTTATCTATAACCAATAAGAAGAAAGTCCAGATGGTATCTAACATATCCTATTTTACATTTTGTTGTATTTAAAATGTGCTTTTTTTTTAAGCAATTATCCCTAACTTAAAAAAAGTATACTCAAATAACGAGATGTTCAAAGAGTAATAGCCGCAATAAACAGCAAAATTTGTTAGAAATAAACAAATGTCAAAATAATATTTTGCCTCGATTCATTATGATATATTATGGTATGGCTACAATAATATTTTATAAATGTCAGGGCTGAGAAACTGCCGACTTTTGTAGTTTTTCCGTGCTTGTTTACGTCATATCTGTAAATAAAGGAAAAAAATGGTTTTTTTAGATATAAACAAAATGTCGTCAATGAGCGAAAACTAACCCCTATTGATCATTTTAAGCCTTTGATGTTTTGTCACGCATAGTTTGACCATAAAGAAAAAATTCAGTAGTTATATCGTGTACTAAGACCAGCGAAAAATGAAAAGTTTAGATTTTCTAAGCCGATGTGATTAGGAACTGTACTCGTAATAATAAGTAAGGAAATTTGCTGCCAGGCGTAGTGATATCAAGCAGCGCCTAAAAACAGCCAGACCCTCTTGCTTGCACGGGGAGCGTGTCTTGCAAGCTGGGGACTATTTTCCACAGGCTCCGTGTGAAATCACTAATCATTTTTGAACACTACGCTACTGGTCTAATTGGATTCAATGATCTATGCTAAGCTATGCTAAAAGTGCTCTCATCAAACCCGGGGGAAAACTCCAGAACGTTAAGGGCCACATAAATAAACTAATAGTTGGGTAAAAAAGACTATATACCCTAGATGTGTCACTCATATTTGTTTAAAAATGCAACACTCAATATGGCCGCTCTACCGAAGCAAGCCCCGCCTTCTGAATTAAAGAGCCAATCTCTAATCACCGATTAGAAGTCCCGGTTGCTATAGAAACAGTGAGCTCAGAACTGTGCATGCGCAAATATCTTTTTAACGCTATTTGAGCAAAATAATCAACATTTATGAGACCGCTGTTTTCAGATTTCATTGATTTTAAATGTAGAATTTAATCATAAGTTTGATAAACAGTTTTGGAGAATTTGATGTTTCCACATTCACAGAGATAGGAGACGCACTTGCTTATCTGAGAGTCATTTCAAAGATGGCCGCCGATTAACATGACCTCAGAGGCACTTTGGTATTAATACATCAACATGAATTTTACATTTGAATTAAAACATTTTTTACATGCTTGTGAAGTTGGTGCAAATTTCAAAGCTGTGTAAGACTACAGGGTTTTGCAACGTAAGTGTAAAGACCATTGATAAACACTCTTTTAACCTGCAGCTTTTTGAGAGCAGCAAAACATTTACCAAAAGCGTGTTACCCCAAGATTTTTCATAACTCGTAACTCAACACTGTTTACGTATTTGCTACGATAACATAAAACGTATGAATTAGTAGTGAAAATATTCAAGTTAAAGATCCATATGACAAATGGATGGCTATGAGGAAAACATGAAAAGCTTAAATTGTGTGGAAACATCTTGTTATTCTTATTTATATAGGAGGTTTTTTTTATGGTGTTTCCTGTGTGTGTGTGTGTGTGTGTGTGTGTGTGAGTGACCTCCTGATTCAGAAAAATATGGATTCATCCAAATCTGGGCTTCAGCCTTGGCACACATGTGCAGTAGTTTTTTATTGAGAGAGAGAGAGAGAGGTTCATGTAACACTCTCTCATGAAGAAAGCATGTTACTGTAATTAGACAGCGGATGAGTTTGGCGCAAGGATAATTTCGCCCCAAACCCTTTCATCTTCCTGTTCTCTCCCCCACCTAATTTTACATAATAGTAAGACACAGCAGGCATAAAATCTCTCCTTAAGTCATGACATGGCCTCTATATGTGTATTTAATGAGTATGTATGTGCTGAAAATGGGGGTCTTTTGTTCGTTTTAGAATCTGGGAAATTTCTGAGCACTGAACCATTTATCTAGTATTTTGTGTGTGGGAAAATGGACGCTCTTTCGTGCCATTGCTTCCGTCGGTAGTATCTCTGTTATCTCAGAAAGCACATTGGGTCGAAAACTCATCGCTCTTGTGGGGGTAAAATTCGTCTGGTGTGCGAGATGGGAAAAGAGGAACTAGCATACCACCCCGAGCTTTTAAACCAGGCCTGGGTTCGGAGAAAGAGAAGTCTGCGCTCTGGTTTGTGATTAGCTCCATTGTTGGAGATATTTTGAGGTTCGTTGGTCTCAGATAATGTTCCCTAATGAGTTCATATGAGCTTAGCTGAACCTCATGTACAGCCAGGGGTTAAAGGGGTCTCACCGAATTCTGCATGATACAATGTAAAAGACTACACAAGGTCCTGTCAGGGCCGAGAAGATGTCGTATTTGATTGTGAAAAGAGCCTGAGATATTATTGGTTAATTTGATTTACTTAACCTTGTTAAATCCCTTCCTGGGTGTCAGGCAGAAACAAAAAATGTAAAATCTACAATATGATTCTTTACAATAACGTGTACGTACTGCTTAATGACTTTTTTTATTATTTATGAAAACAAACCATTTATGCACTTATGAATAATTTTTAATAAGGCCAAAGATTTATAGAACCAATTTTGATGTCATTCAACATAACTGTCCATATAAAAGCATTTTTAAACCTCAGAGTTAAAAACAAAACAAAACTGTTACTCATACTGTATATTGCATGTGTACTTATGAATTATTTACAACTAGATCAGAAAGGTTATCAATTAAATATACAAATAAAAAATTAACAAACACAACAATAAACAATAAAAAACTCTCTCTCTCTGTATATAATAAATATATACATATACATACATACATACATACAAATAAATAATTTTACTGTTACAAAATTAAGGGGTGCTACTGTAAATATCACTGTAAATAATACAGTAAATAATATATATATATATATATATATATATATATATATATATATATATATATATATATATATATATATATATATATATACATTTTATATTGTAGCTAATTAATAATTGACAATAATACTAGAAACATTGTAAATAGCTCCATGAGTCGGTCTATCAATTTTCCTAATCTATCAAAACATACATTTTATATAAAAATATAGCTTTTATACATTTCAAATATATATAAAAAAATATTTGAATGCATTTGTATTATTTCTTTTATATATGACCGTGTACATTCCTCCAGATTTAATAACAGATTTTGTTAAAATATTTAATTTATTTTGCATTTTTTTGTGATACGAGAGTTTCACGGCAACACTTCCTGTTGTTGTGACCTCATGGCTGGCGAGAGATAAACATAATTATGACATCACTTTCTCAAGCTGCCACCGTTTTGACTGCTGCATGGAGGATTCAGACTTGAGAAAATGACACAAGCTAGCAAAGCGCAATGAAAAGAAAGGCATGTGTGTGTGTGTATGTGTGTGTGTGTGAACGTGCGTCGACGGATGGGGTGGTGGTGTTACACTACACCAGTGTTGTATGCGATATGCTGGATTAGACTGGACAAAAGTATGCAAATATTGTTGCTCAGTTCTTACAGGCTTTTGAGACAGTTTGACAGAGAGTAAAAGGAGACGAGATGCATGTGAGGTTTTGTCGCCATCTGTGATGCTAACCTTGGGAAACTGTACCCTAATTAGCATAAGAATAATTGATACATTAAATTAATCTTTCAATGTCAGGGTTACATAGGAGAGAAGTACAGACTTACACAAAGGATTTAGAAGAATTACAGAGAAATATATCAGCATTTAATAAAAACATCAAAAAGGCTATAAAACAATAAGTGAATAAAACAACCGCGGTAAAACGATGCTGTAATTTAAAAAAAAAGAGAGAAATAGTTAAGAATATTGTAGAATGTATATTTTATAATTTTTTTATTGTTTATTTTCAGGTTTAAAACTAAAACAGAAACTATTAAAAACCATCAAAAAGTTGTTAATTGAAATAAAATAACTATTAACTACAAAAATGTATTAATATTGAAATATTGAAACTTTTAATTTCATAATTTGTTTTATTTTTGTTAAAATTTATTTTAAAAAATTACTAAAATATATATATATATATATATATATATATATATATATATATATATATATATATATATATATATATATATATATATATATATATATATTATTTATTATGAAGGGAACATTTATTTAGCAAATTATATAATCTCACTGAAAATATAAAATAAATTTTCTGACCTTTCTATTATGCCATTACTAATTTTTTCTTCAGTTAAGAATTGAATATTAATAGAAATAAGCATAGCAGAAAAATATACCTTTAAAAACATAACAAAAACTGTTCTGCGTCAAGTTATGCACCAGACAAGCATGCAATGATACACACACACCTTGCTCACTGAAAGAATGGCGGTGGTTAGGTGTGAAATCATGATGTGTTAACAAGACTGACTCCTCCTGTGAGCACACACACTCTCAGTTTCATAACCCTTAAAATAGCATTTGTACCTGTAAAAGCTTCTCGTGTTGGCTTCGGCTGAGCAATATATTTTTCCATCATAGTCCAGAGGTGCTTCATTCTCCTGACACAACACAGGATCCGCTGACCTGAAAAGACACGATACATTGACACATTTATATCCTGACCTTAATTAAAGGATTAAATCGCTTTCCCTCATCATGATCAATGACGCTTTCATTTCACTCAGAAATGAACATTTCCGCATCTCATTCCCACGTCTAATGTAATGAGTGAACGTAGCAAGTTCACCATAGCCAAAGGCCAAATGGACGCAATTTTTCACAATAGAAAAAAATAAGACGAATGCAAAGGAATAGTACGAGAAAATGAGTTTCTGCCGATCCATCAAGCTTGCATTTAACTTCTGTTGAAGTGGATAGAAGCAGACTAAACGTCCTCCAGAACGAATCACTGTGTGTAGTTACTACTGCCACCACATGTAGACAAACGTCAGCAAAAATCAAATAGCATGCATGCGCTTTGTGCCTGAAACTGTTTTTACGTTACAGTTATACCTCATTCTTTTTGTCTTTTTAGGGACGGAAGACAAATGAAAGTTGCTTTGGTTTCACATCAATAAGAGCCCACGAGATGCAGAAGATGGTTCAAGCAAATGGTAAAAAATACAAAATAAATAAAAATCCCTTTGATGTATATGTTAAAACCAATATATATATATATATATATATATATATATATATATATATATATATATATATATATTATATACAATTATATATAATTCATTATTATTTATATGAAAGTACATTTATACAATATAGTTTATTATTTATCCATTTAATTTTATGTTAGAAATTGAAAGTTCGAAGCACTGGATAAACATATTATATTTAACACAATGCATATGCTTGTTTTGGTTTTTTTAATGTTTCTATATGCATGTATATTTTTATGATGATATATCAAGATTTACACATTTTTAAATAAACAATTATATTTCATCAAAATATGTCCAAGTTTCTTTTTTCATGCCACTCTTCAGGTGTGTGTGTGTGTGTGTCGATCTATGAACTCAATGAACCGAATATCACAGATTATAAAACGATGTCAGTTTGCGTAAATGAATTTTACCAAACATAATGACGCAAAAGCCTTTAGTACAAATAATTAGAGCATAAATTCATACTTTGTTTTGCATTACAACATGTCTCTGCTAGATTTATAGGAGCTCTTTAAGCTTTAAATAAAAATGTATTTCAAATTGTGCAGCAGACAAATGATTCTGATTATGATTCATTGTCATTACAGTAAAAATTGCACCGAGATAATTAACTCACCATTATAAATGATTAGCCAGCAGCAGCATCATTGAGTTGAGGGCTCTAGTGTCCGGTCCGAGTGGACGCTGAACCTCCTCTCATCCTCTCAGGAGGCCCTTGTTAGACGAGGTGCTGCTGAAATGAATTAGACACAGCCTGCAGGTGAGGACCACCATCGTGTCTCTTCATAAAGACTGTGCCTGTCCAATCAGTGCTTCCGAACGCGGTGCTAATATTTACTCTCATTACACTCTAAACAAGCTGATAATGATCAAATAACCAGCAGAAGTTAACAATGCTCTTCCAGTAATTAGCTTACATCTCTTATAAATGGAGAAGCCAGCAGTGAGCAGCGCATTAGCCGCCTCTGGAGAAATGTCTGCATGTTTTGTCTTTCTGCATTGCTTCAATAAGTATGTTTCTGAACACGTTTATCTGACTAAAAGTTCTAGAGTCAAATATATTTGCTGTGCTTCGGTAAAGGTAAAGATGTAACAGCTTATTTCAGCTTGATGTAAAATCTGACTAGCAAACGCACAAATGTCAGTTAATATTTAGGCTAATACGTGGGCTATTTAAAGTACATGAACCATTTTGACCTTGAAAAATCACACCCCAGGTGTAAAGAAAAGGCTCAATATTATATCTCCACCAATTATTCCGCATGTTTTTCAACGTTGAGGGCATGTTTACAGAAGTCTTATATGTTTTTGTATGAGTTTTACCATTTTGAAACTTTACATTGTGTTACACATCACTTTTGCAATTATATGCCATATTAATGGCCGTCTGATAATGATGAATTTTGATAAGCATGCTGGGTAATGAATTAGGCTAAAATATATAAACACTGTGTGTGTGTGTGTGTGTGCACATGTGTGTGTGTGTGTGTATTTATATATATATATATATATATATATATATATATATATATATATATATATATATATATATATATATATATGTGTGTGTGTGTGCATGTAAAACTATTAATCTCTATACATTTTCGTTTACAAAAGAGATTTTGTTTACGTTTTTGTTTAATATATGGGTGTGTACTGTGTATATTTATTTGTATAGATATTTGAGAAAAATGTATGTTAAATATATTATATATATTAAATATATTTATAGTTTCTATGAATAGAAATATATGCATGCAAATAAATGTAAATATTTTCAAAATATATACTGTGTGTGTGTGTGTGTGTGTGTGTATACGTTATAAATATACACAGTACATATTACGTAAAAAAAAAAAAAAATCTTCTGGATATGAATATGAATTAATAGTTTGACAGGACTAATATACATATATATATATATATATATATATATATATATATATATATATATATATATATATATATATATATATATATATATATATACTGTATATAGAGTCATACTAATTAAAAAAACATATTCCCCTACAGACAAGATATGCAAATATGCAAATATGTAAATATGCATGTCAGCTACTAGTTTGCTTAATCAAGTACAATAGCATATATATTGCCATAAAACATGCTTTGACCAAACTGTAATTTTGATTTCACAGGGTTTTAAAAGATTTCAATAGACACATTCGCCGTTTAAAATACATGAAAGAGAGCTTGGACATGAAGGTGCGTATTAACTTTTTTGAAGGAGGAATAAAACGACATTCGATTTCCGTGCTAAACTGGCAAGTGTATATAATTTATCTAAACAAAAAGGACAACGCCTTTCATATTTTCCCATGAGCTATGGGGGAAGCCAAAGCATGGCTTAACATATCTAGAGAGCATTAAAGCCGGACATCTCAATGGACAGAGGGTGGGCCGGGCTGTCTGCTTGTGTGCAGAGCGCTTTCGGAGACAGACTATTGTCCCGCCACGGTCTCAAACCCCACTAGAGTCTCTCCCCCATTCTTAGAGTCAGACAAGGCTAAGAGGTTTCCACATTCACGTCCACCTCAACTCGCTCCCCACTTCACCGCAGCAATGCATGATACGGGCTCACTTCAGCCCGCGGAGGAGGCCAGACTGCAGCTGCCCGTCTGGGGCCGCATGAAAGAACGGGGTGTTTTTTCGGTTGGGGCGGAGAGGGAAGCCGTGAATGCCCTCCCAAAGAGAGATGAGGCATATTGAAAACTATATTAAATTACCCTGATTAACAATTTAGCCACGAACAGGAGAGGCAGGGAGGGGTTCTATTGGCAGAGCCAAAGCCTATTCAGTGCCAGAGCGGCGGGGTCGAAAGGTCCCCCAAGTTCACAGGCTCTGCGGCTTTGTTATGCTAACACACAATCTCAAATCAGCAGCCAAGTGGAGTGTGAAATAGAAATGATTCCTTGAGAACTTTCAGCGAGTTTGTCGTCCACACCACCTCCTCCCCCCAAAACCAGGGGTCTGCCGTCTGCTGCTGCCACCGCGAAAAAAACTACTACCTCCACTCGTGGGCCGGAAAACCACTTTGAGGGTCAGACGTAGTGTTTCGATGACTAGTTCATTACGTAGCTTGATTTTCTTTTGGAGTGAAATTACTTTGGGATTTTTGCGAGTACAGAAGCTTATTTACACAACGGGGCAGAAAATAAAGACGTATGGGACAATTCAGATTTTTTTGGCACAATTCTGAACCTGTATCTCACCATATATGAGCTTATATCTAATTTCAGGCTTTTTTTTATATCCCCCACAGTTCAAAGTACAGACAAAAACACTTATTTTGCGTGTTTTCTTTTGGGTATTTTCACACGCTTGCGAATGCAGAAAGCCGTTTTCACAAGGGGGTGAAAGAAAATAAAGATGCTACTTTCAATCTCACAGCTCAGACGTTTTTGTCACAATTTGGAGTTGATGCAGAATTCAGACTTGTTCGAACAAAAACTTAAACATGACTCAAAACGTATCTGAGATATGCTGAAAATGCTGAAACATATTTCTCCTGTGAAGCATATACAGCGTAGCTCACAAAAAGACACGGTTGGATATTATCAGTAAACAAAATAAGTTTGTTTTTATAAATGTGACTTATAATTTTGACTTTTTTCTTAAAGTTCTGAGTTTATATATCACAGTTGGTCAGTCTGAGTAAAGACGAACTGCCGAGATATACAGTAAACTCTGTATAAAATTATAAAATTCTTTTCCCATAATTGCACGTTTATATCTGTAAAATTCAAAAAGCCGGAAAAAGTCATAAATGTCACATTTATATCACAATAACATTGGTCGTCAATAAAAATGATCATTCAATATTTTTTGATTGTGTGTGTGCATTCAAACAAATGATGAGCTCTCAGGTGTGCGCTGATCACTGTCGACAGTTTTACTGCAAATAAAGTTTTTTCAAAAGTTTGAACATTCACTTGCTTAGCAAGTTAACACCAATCTCAGTGAACGGCGTGCTTTCCGTCAGAATCAAGGTAAATATTAAATTCTATTCAAGCTGCGGTTTTATCAAATGATGCGATGTCATGAACACGTAGTTTGTGTGTATTCAGGATGCACAGAATACAAGCCATACAGTTAGCCTTAGCAAAGAACTATTTTTATTTCATTTGTCTCATTTCTACCACAGAATGCAATTAAACACAAAACTAGTGCTGTCAAATGATTAGTCATGATTAATCGCATTCAAAATAAAAGTATGTGTATATATATATATATATATATATATATATATATATATATATATATATATATATATATATATATATATACATGCATGTGTATTTTAAATGTATTTTCTAAATAAATTATATGAATGTACATATATGCATGTAAATGTTTGCAAAATATATACATGCATGTGTGTATTTATAAATATACATAAATATACACCACACACGCATATACTATGTAAACAAAAACAAAAAAGCCATGGCAAAAAAAGCCATGAAGTGTTTTAAAGGAACTCCCTAGCTTTAAAGGAATGCCCCTAGCTGAAGAAACAACCACAAATTATGGTTATCATTTGTTTTAAGAGCAAATAGATGTCACTTTAATGCTGAGTGTCCACTGGGAGCTGCTTTGTGTCCTTGGGGAGCCATAGAGCTGCTCCACACTACAAGTAACTGATGGGTCAAGCATTGTTTAAATCCAGGTCAACACGACCGGCCCAGGCCCTCACAGGTCACGTTCAGTGATGATCATTGACTCTCTATGATGCGCGGTGGATTATATCTCTCTTGGGTCTCATTTGTGAGACATTCATTGATAGCAGAAGGTGAATGTCAGTGTCAGCTATGGATCAAGTCAAGGAGATGGACGTCCGCTAGATAATGAACGGTTTAGTCTGAAAACGTAATCGTTTTTACAATACGCCTTTCTTGTAAGTGCTATTTAAGAATGGTGCTATAACTTTATCCCATCGTTAAAGCGATGGCTTAACTAAATCAAAAAGCGTGCTGAATCTTTACTCGCTATCAGGCTGTCCAGGATGAAGATGATTTGTTTTTTTCTTTCTTAATCAGGACAGATTTGGAGAAATTTTACTCTGCGGTGAATGGGTGCCGTCAGGATGATAACAGAATACGACCGCTGATAAAAACTTCACAGTAATCCACAAGCAATCCACACCGCTCCAGTCCAGCAATTAATGTCTTGTGAGGCAAAAAACTGCGTGTTTTGAAGAAACAAATCAATCATTAAGACCTTTTAACTTTAAACGAGTCGTGTATCCATGACATTGTTCCTCCAGCAAAAAAAAGGTATCATGCATGGATCAGGAGAGAAATATGCAGATCATTTACAGTTTACAAGCAAAATAGTATAAACCGGTTCAAAACAAATATGCAGGTAGATTTTGATATGAGAGGACTTTCACCGGAGGAAAAGTTGTTGATTCATATTTTACACAGCCATAGCTGGAGGCAATGGTTTAAAGCTTTCCCTTCTCATTAACTGATGGACTGGAGTGATGTTGATTACTCGTGGATTATTGTGATGTTTTTATCAGCTGTTTGCGACGGCACCCATTCACTACCATTGGTGTGCAAAGGATGTAATGCTACATTTTTACAAATATGTTCTGATGAGGAAGGGGGGTGAACTATTTGTTTAGAAAAAATGTTTTAATCAGTAGGTTAGTGACATTTTTGATGTAACTGGCATTGGTCATTTTAATATACAAGAATGAAAACTGAACCGTTAATAAGAGGAATATCTTAGTTGGTCTCATTCGCTCTCTGTGTAGACGGGGTGTTACGGTATAGTTACCCCCCTATTTCTTTTTACTTTCTCCTCTCTCTCTTTTTTGGGATAATTGCCAGAGAAAATTGCGCAGCAATTTCAGATTTATGTAGCACTTTGAATACATCCTCCCCCTCTCAAGTCTGATTGGTATCCAACCGCCTGTTACCATGGTAATGACAAGATCATTTTCCTGTAGCTCTTTGTGAGGTGGCCTTTCTCAGATGACAGGTTAAGCAGACGTGCTTGACCTGTGGGGGCAGATCTATTGCCACCCTTACATTATTTTATCTCGCCAAGGAGACGAAGTAAGGAGAACAAAATTACATCAAAAGTTCAAGAATTTACTCGATTCTGATGAAACGAAACAAGCTGCGAGGCTTCCTCTTACATGTTGCAGTACCATGGTGCAGCAATGGCCTGCAATACGTATGTATAAGCTGCTTTTGTACTCGAAGGTACTACAAAAAAAACATGGTACGTGCCTGAAAACATGGCACTAGCATAGTACTTTTTTGTTTCAAATTTAGCAATTTTACTATACATTCTACTTTTTAAAATTCATTTATTTAGATGATATTATTTCTATAGCTAAATATTATCTCTGGTTTAGTGTTAATGCACTGAAGTATGTACTTGAACTAGTGATAAATTTACCATACGGTAATAAAAGCATAGCAAATTCATATTTTAATCTCAACATGCTATAGTTTTACTGTACTATTTTAATGAAAGCCATAGCATCATGGATATTATGGCAACTGATCAACAATTGATCCTGCCTTTCTTTTGGGTGTTTTCTTTGTTAATTTTATTGGTTTTTATGTTGCATAACAAAGCGGATAATGATGGTTACCATGGAAAATGATTTTCGGTAGTACATAACCACGAGTAAACAACACCATAAATAAGGTTGGTCTCGCTTTAACAAGACGTGTGCTCGGTTTAGCCATGCATAAGAAAAGTCACAGCCGTACGTGGTTTACAATCTCCGTAGCAACAACTGGATCTCTTACTGTTTAAAAGGGGCCCTTGGGCCCCCGCTGACTTAAACCCAAGCCTGGGGCCAACATAATAAGCCTGTGATCAGCTCGTCAAACAAGAGCTTCATACCCCATGAGCTCAAGAACACTGCAGCGAGTCTACAGCCGCAACACAATTAGAGCACATGCACCAGAGTTTTTCCACTGGTTTAGCAGAAGCCCAACCAGTTGGTGACACATTAAAGAAAGAAAAAGCAGCCTATTTGTACTCGTGTTCAGTGTGATTTCAGAGAAAATTAACTTTCATGGAAGCCCACTGTATTCTGTGTATTCCAAACATTTAGTACCGCTTGTAATTAGAATACATTATAAGATTGCAATATATTGCTAGACACTGATGATATATAACTGCCAAGAATATTTAAAACTTGGTAGGCATTTGTGCATGTTATTGCTATATTTGAATATATATATGTTTATTTTTTTGATGCAGGGATTCCCAAATTTGTCAGTCGAACCCCATTGACCTAAAATAGTTCCTTGAATAACAAGTTAGGCCAAAAGTAATCTAAAAGTAATCCAAAAGTAGCCAGAAAGTTAGATTAGATTACTGACTAACAAACAATTTATAGGTAATCTACGCAGCACCGGTCTGGAACGATATAATCACTGTCTATGTGGTATGTTGGCACAGGTCCCGCCGCGAGCGCTCGAAGAGGCCAGAGGTGACGTGTCTAAGAAATTTGCAGCCTTCAATTAGCCGTGAGTAGAGTCAAGTCGCTTAACTCCCGTAATGTATGGAGACGTGGCCGTTACCTCTGCGATCTAGATCACACCTAATGGACACTCAGGAATCCGAGGGTGCTTGATGCCCGGCGGAAGTGACACGAGAGATGGCGGCCTATTTTTGGTACGAGGACAATGTGAAGACAAGAACAGAGGTATTATTTCACTTAGTATTTTTTTTAGAAGTTTCAATATCCATTAAATAAGAAAAAACAAGTACAAAAAAGCATTCGATTCTCATGCATTAGCTCTTGAACTAAATAATACACTTTTCCTGATCTTTAGTACAACGTAATATAATAACAAGCCAAATGATGACGGTATTAATGATGAAAAAACGCCCCTTTATTCTTCTGCTGAAAAAAACATTTGATCAAATAACAGAATAGGGGCGGGGCAAATTGGCCAAAACTTAAGATACCAATGTCACTCTTATCTAATTTGCATATTCAAATCTAGCCAATTAGTAAATTAGATTTTTGTTATAGTGGAGGTTATATAATGCTTAAGCTATGAGCTACACTGCAAAAAAAAAAAAGATTTTCTTCAACTGTATTTTTTGGGTATTTTAAGTACAAAAATCTATGCACTGTTAAATCAAGATGCATTTACTTCAGAAACAAAATTACTTACAAATCTTAAAAAGAAAAGGACCGAAATAAACGACTAAACCAATTAAGGAACTAAATCTTCAAATGGGTTAAGAAAAATGAACTTCATTTAAAGAAACTGCAACCTTATTTTTCTTAACTCGCTGATAGACATTCTCTTAATTGTTATATATTTTTCAGAAAACAAGACTTGATATCTTTTGTCATTGCATATTTCTTGATTTGAATTTTTTGTACTTTTTTTTTTTTTTTTTTTTTTTTTTTTTTTTTTCAAATACTGATATTACTTTTCAAAATTGAAATCCGACCAGTTTGAACCAACACCTGAATTTAAAACATAGCAGTTCTGTATTGAATTATTCTGGATCAATGCATAGGCGCTGCATGTTATTCTTTCTTTCGCGAACTTCACGAAACTGGATTTGATGTATGAATCCTGAGCCCCTATCCCAGAAATCCGTGTCTCGGGTGACGCTGATCTGCCGGCGGGAGATAACAGGCCAGGATCTGAAGGGCGGTTTCTGACAGCTTGTGCACATTCACTTAAAGTGCTGCTTCACAAAAGGCCTCTGCGGCAGCTCTACAGACCTAATTGTTCAAAGCAGCCTGTCCTGAGAGCCGAGGCCGACCCTCTCCGGCACCCGCTAATCACTACAGCGGAGGTGACCCAACACAACACTGAGATTTTTTTTGCTGTGCAAAAGTGAGCAAATGTCAAATATTGGCATTCATTATTAATGTTAGCACGAACTCTACAGGCCTTCAGTTTCTAAAAGTCTCTTGATTAATAGTTTCGTGCTCTCAGTGGTCGATAACGCTGTGTACTTGGAGTGCTGTATTCGCATCCACGGGTTGAGATTTCTTCTGCTTTGCACGCTATTCATAGCGACTGCTGCAACATTTAAATCAGCGCAGCTTTTTGGTGTCAAAAACAAAGAATAGAAAGAATTTTCTTGTCCTTTTATAAAAGTGATAAGCATAGTTATATCACTGCCCTAACTATGTCTGATACGGTTAGTATGTACTTTACAAACCACCCATTTAAATTACGTACGCCATTCGAAAGTTTGGAGTGTATGAGACGTCATTTTATTTTATTTATTTGTTCAAATCAAAATGGTGCATTTAATTAGCAAATAATAACGCTAATAATAAATCAGCTGTTTCTTTTAGAAAGTTTTAAAATATTATTCATTCCTGTGAGGCAATTTGAGTTTTCAGCATCATTACTCGATCCTTCAGAAATCATTCCAACATGCTGATTAAGTTCTTAAAAAAATATTTATTTTTGTAAGAAAATGTATTATTATCATCAATGTTGAAATTTTTGCTGCATATAGGGATAACCAAAACATTCTGTCATTAATTACTCACCCTCATGTCGTTCCAAACTCATAAAGACCTAATTTTCTCATATTCCCGACACAAATGGGGATATTATTTTTCAAATCCGAGAGCTCTCTGACCCTCTATAGACAGCAAGGGTCCTAACACAATCAGTGGAAAGACATCAGTAATATAGTACGTGTGACATTCAACCGCAATTTTAGGAAACCTCGAGAATAC